>NC_048227.1:108196725-108214931 GCF_002007445.2 Ailuropoda melanoleuca | reverse complement strand
AATAAAATAAAATAAAATAAATAAAATAAAATAAAGACAGGGAATGTAAAATTGTACAAGAACAGCTTGATGAAATTTGACAAACTGAGTACATCCATATAACCAACACCCAGTCCGGGAAACAGAACCCCCTGGTGGAGCCCGTGCAGGCCCCGCCTATCACTTCCTCTAAGGGCAACAACTGCCAAACCATAGACTCCTTTTTTGTACTTATTTATATGTATTTCTCTCTTCATTATGCTTTTACTGTAAAAGGATTATGCTTGTAAATGTCCTTCAAGAAGAAGTGAAGTGATCATGGTCGTCAATATGAATCCATTCTCAATAAACATTCACTGTCCTTCCAGGGAGCCAGATGCTGGGTTTGATGTAGTTTTCAGGGAATCCTAACTGGAAAGTGTCAAGGCCTTGTCACCGGTTGGAAAGATCTTCGGGGCAGGAAAGATTTCCAAGCTCCTGTAGGTCTGCTGTTTTTCACATCACTCTCCCTTGGGCTCTGTAGATGGTAGAGGGGATTCTTTCTCCATCAGCCACCTCGGCTATGAGTTTCGGTGCTCGCATGGTGGGTAGGACTGAGGTATTAAAAAAAAGTGAAAGTTCTACTTGCTGGTTCAGTGTTTCCTTGGACTCCACGAAAGTTCTAGATTTAAACATCGTAATGAACCCGACTTCCTCTGGATCCTACCGGAGGCAGTCAGTGTGTCCTGGCCCAAGGAGCATTTGCACTAAAGGTGAGATTACACTGACCCCATGAACAGCATACAGTTGTGAAGCCCCAGAACCCCAAGGCTGCGGGCTCCAGCCTGGAGCAGAGGAGCAAGTGGTCCTGGAGAGACGCTGCCATGCCCATGAGTGCACCTCTGGCTCCGTTATCTGACCCCCAGCTCCAAGGTCTGTGTGGTCAACTACAAGGAGGCACCCAGCCTTCCCAAAGCCTCTCCGTGTCTGAGCGGGACAAGAACTGATGGGGAATGCAAGCCAAGGGAGAACTGAGCCCACTGAGAAATTCAGGGGAACCACCCAGCAGAAGAACGTGGAAAGAATGCTCATTTTGGACGAAGCCAACATGTGCCATCTGGTAAGTGTGTCCTTCGAATCTCCTGGGATCTTGACAGCCCGCCACCTTCCTCCGAGAGTTACCCACAGTCTTAGAAACTCGTGTGAACATCTCGAAGGGGAACATTTTAAACTCCTGAATGAATTCAGAATTTGTAGAATTTGTTTGGTTTCGGCCCAGATGTCCTTACTTGTGTCTGGATTGCCAGCCCTGTCTCTGTGCGTCTCTCAAAATCATGGCCAACCCCCCCCTCCGTCATCTGACTTTCGTGGAGATAGCTGGGGGCAGGACTCCATTACTCCGTGTTTACATTATTTACCGGCACGTATGGCTGCAAGTAACAATGAATAATTAATGACAAATGAACATGTCAAACCAAAAAAGAAAAATGCCTTGTAGGCTACAGACAATGAATTACTCTTCTTCTTGGTTTGCTAATTAGGAAAACTGCAGCGTTTCCCTTCGCCTGACACGGTGCGGCCGACATCTCTGGCTCTCGTGTTGTGCAGTCTTACAGATCACGAGAAGGAATTTATTGGTCCTGCAAGGGTGTAACAGTGTCTGTAATTAAATTCTTGGCATGGAAACATCAAACATTAATCAACAGAGTAATAAGACAGCGGAGGCTGAGTGAGCCCAGTACAAAGATCCCACGGCCAGGCGCCTCGCCTTGGAACGCTGGCCGGAGTCTCTTCGGTGTCCTCCCAAAGTCCACAGGCGCGGCGCGGCCCGGGGGACAGGGTGAGGCCGTGGGGGCAGCACACAGCCCCGAGGGAAGGACTGGGGTCTCGGGTGTACACTTGGCTTTCAGAAACAAAGATTCGTTTCGCACACTCAACTGTTTTTATGTGGCAATGATGTATTTTGAGATCCCAGCAGGGAAAAGCACAAGGAGATCCCAGGCAGCCCCCCGGAGGAGCCCACCCGCCTCTTCTTGTCCGTCTGTCAGCCGCCCCGTGCCGCTCTGTGTCCTCACGTCTGCAGCCGACAGGGACCACAGAGCCCTGGGCTGAGTGTGGTCCCCACAGAAGGAAGAAGATTCTTGGGAGGAAGATGGGGGAGATGTGAACGAAGCCCGGGGATGCATCCGAGGGGCTTCTGACACCCTCGGCCCCCGCCCCTGAGGTGATGTGTGCCCCCTTTGTGAGGAGAGCGGGTTCGCATCACTGAGCGACCAGCACCCAGGCTTCTGGTCCTGCGCCTTCATCTGGGCTCTGCAGCGGCTGAAGGCCGACCACAGACCCCCTTAGAACCCTTCACCCAGAGCCGGGCTCGGGGACAAGCGCATGGAAGTCATGCCCAGCACTGGAGGGGACCCAGTGCGTGCCTCCTTCCCGGGAGCAGCCCCTCCCCGAGAGCTCAGGGGGCCAGGGCTGCCAGGAACGGCCCACGTGCGCTCTGACCAGTGGGGCCCCTGCGCTCCGGACTTTGCATGACTCAGGGGGAAAGCCCTCCGTCCCTGGCTGGGGTGCATTGCTTCCACAGCCCAGAAAATACACAGAGTGCCTACTGTTTGCACATCTGTGCAAGACGACAGACGGGGCAAACATGTTCTGTGACAAGAGGGCGAAGGAGGGAACTCGGCGACACCCCGTGGTGAGTGGGGGATTCAAGCCAAACATCCCGAGCAGACTCTTTTCCAAGATCTAACGGACGCCACGGCAGAGCAAGACGCCGCCTGGGACACAAACGGCCGCAACGCGGGGGAACAGTTTTCCCTAAGGTGAGTGTGAAGGGTGTGGGCCCCAGAGGAGGGGGGGAAGGGGGGCATGAAGTAGGGATGCACAGAGGCCACAGCGAGGGCCTGGTGTCGGACACCGAGCAGGGAAGTCAGGGCCGGGACGGTGTTTCAATGAACAGAGGCTGAAGACTCATGGGAAGGCCTTGAATGCCATGCTAAGAAGGGTGGGTTTCGGACATAGACAGGATATTTGGAAGGCTTCCCAGTAGGCAAATAACAGCAACAACAACACTGCCTTCCTATATGCATTTGCAAAGGGGCAAATTGAGCTCCACAAGCCCTTGGGAAGATGGGCACTTTCACTTTGAGTCAGTTCCATTCCGCCGGTGCTTACGGCAGAGGCATGCGATGCTCGGGGGTCTGGGGGCAAGGCGTGATCAGATGCGGCCTTTGTCCTCAGGAGCTGATGGCTTGAATGATAAACAGAACCTATCATTAATGCAAAAAAAAGTGCTCCAATTTAGAATAATTAAAAATTGTTCTGAGTTAAGTTAATAACAACATATTTCCGAAAAAAAATGGTGGTGGGGAACCATCCCTCCTCCACCAGCTGGCTTCACTCACCCAGAATGGCACAGGAGCCCACAGCGCCGCCTGTCCCTAGTTAATAGAAATGGAGGGCTTTGCATGTGTGAACAACTCCCTTCTAAATGTGAGAATCACTGCGCTGAGCAGTGTCACTGGTCCATCGTGTGAGCAGCAGGACGGCGTATGTCTTTATGTATTTGTGGTGTGGCTGATGGAGAGACTATGCACAGTAAACAAGTTAACGAAACCACGCTTCCACGTGGGACGCATGAACATGGAGGCTGCATATGGCAAATCCCCAGTAATTCCAGATGAAGAGAGGACAGATGCTTTTGAAACTAATGGTTGAGGTTCTGAAAGCTGAGACCTTTTTATAGAAATACGTGAGGATTATTCCTTTCATCTTCTGTACGCGTACGATGTAAACAGAAAAGTTGGGGAACCCATGGACTGATGTTCTTTGAGAAACTGGTTCTCTGCATGTGTGGAATCTGTGTTTGTTCTTGCAGCATCTGATTTCAGGGTCACCCAAGAAGGATCCCTTTCCTTGACCCCCCAAATATTTCCCGTCTCAGTCCAATGACGGCAGACGTTCGTGGCACTCAGTCTCGTGGTTTCACACTGTAGCTGGATCCCAGCTCACACGGAAGGCAGCCTGGGGCTCGTCCTGCAGGCAGTGAACGAGCTGAAAAGGTAGTGTGCATACAGAGAATAGGCTCCTGATTCTTTCTCAGGGCCCCAGCCTGGAAGGGAGAGAGAGTGAGAACTAGCCGTCTGCTAGGCTGAGATGCTGGGAGCCAGCCCTTCCCACAGGATTCCCATTCAGCACTCAGTCTTCCGGGAGAAGCAGTGCGCCCGTGGGGTGTTCTCAGGCCCACTGTTCCCGCAGCGATGGCAACGCTGTGCCTGGCTGACTCCCTCCCATGGGGCCCCGCGTGCCCAGGAGTATCCTCACTGCGAGAGAAAGAGTGAGCCGGGGCTGAACCAGACTCTCAGGGATCCTAAAGCCCGTAAGTATAATAAGGACCTAATTAGAAGTTTGGGTGCTGCTTCTAAGAGCCAGCTTGCTGCTTGTCCTCCAACACTGCGTATGTGTTGCTGAAATCGGCCAAGGCCCAGCCAAGGCAGACTCGAGAACGTGGCTTGCCGGGAGCCGTGCATCTCCAGCTGCGCGTCGCCAGCCCCTCTGGGTCTCTACTTGCTCACACACGGTGTCACATGGTGCTTCTGTTCCAGCGCGTGCTGATGTTCTCCATCCAAACGAGGGCTTTGAGCCTGGGAATGTTCCAGCAACATTCCCAGTCACAGACTGTTCCTCTCCTAATGGAGATGAAACCACAGGGCCTTCATCCTGCAGGCTGGTGCATCCCCCCCCACACACACACACACTGCTTCGGGGTGGAGCTCAGTGCCTTCTGGTTTCCTTCTGGAAGTTATTACTTGGAGGCTGACCTTAACTTGGAATGCCACACAGGGACTCTTCATCTATCAAGCCTCATTGACCAATGGGCTGTTTCCAGTGTCTGCAGGTCTGTGGCCGTGCACCTGCCAGGACGAGCCCATGTCCCAGGGCCCCTCCCGCAGACCCCACCTGGAAAGCTTAGCCTCCCACCGGAGAGAGCATCTGGAAATGCCGGCAGGAGCTCTCGGCTCTATCAGCATGACTGTGTACAGGTAATAATTTCTTTGCAGTGAACAGGTGGAGAGACATATTATTAGTAATTATTGCTACTTGGACACAGTCCTGGGACAATCACGATACGTCCGCATGACTGCCCAGGGAGGCTGAGAACTGTATTCCAAATAAAACATCTCCAAGCTGGGAGAGAATGTTTAATGGCCTCTTTTCAGGATAAATTCTGTGGTCCCTGCGAGCTCTTCCAGCGGGAGCTCCAGCTACGTTCAGGTTTAGAACAACAGCACTTACGGTGACAAGTGCCTCTCCTTCCTCCCTGGATGAATGGCAAATATTTTAAAATAATTAACACGTCATATTCTATTTTCACGTTATGCATGTATGTTTGCATGTGATATTTACATCGCACGACACATCACTTTGCCTTTGAGCTCAATTTGGTACTCTATTTATTATAGGCATCAATTTATAATTAATTGATGCCTTGGGGAAATAGCCAGGGCTCTCTGCCTATGCAAATAAAATACCCAACACTGCCCTAATTATAGGAGTTATTTGCATCTTTAATTAATTTCATTGTAAGAGCAGTCATCTCAATTCCCCATCGGTACAGCTTATGTGTCACAGTTTACAAGTCCAAATACCCAAATAAACATTCAGTTACTGATTTAAGCACTTGGAGAAAAAGTGGAAAGGTCTAGTGTTTATTCAGTAAAATGTCAGGTTTGGTGATGTCTATTTTAATGGGGAATAGAACTTTCCACTGAATTTTGAGTTCAAGACCAAGAAGCTTAAGTTAGCCGTCATCCTCTCGGCTTCTGACCTAGATAAATGGGTGTTATAATGTTATAAAAAGGGAGAGGAAATCTTAGGCACAAATGAGCCATAGAGTGTAGGAATCCTATATCTAACTGTACTCAGTGTTACTTAGCGGCGGCTGAAATGAAGGAAAAATGTACAACATCTTTATTCCTCTAATTTACAGGAAAAAATGGAACCCCCAGGCTCTCCCCGGCCCCAACCCCACGCTGGTCTGCTGGTTCAGTCATTCATTCCACCAACAAGAGGGCATCCAATGCAGGAATAGGGATTAAAAAGCAGCCCTGACCTCATAAACTCCTACTTTGGGGGTGAGGTGGATGGATGGCCATGTCCACACCCATGCTGGCCTCGGCCCCCGGAAAGGGGACACTCACCCGGAGATCTGGGGCAGGGGCGCTGGGGGCAGCCACAGCGGCAGCTCCCCGACTTCCCCTCTGGAGCTCAGACAGCAGACCCCATGCTCACTGGACTGGACGGGCTGCCGGGTTTGCTGCGGGTGTGCAGAGAGCGCAGGTACGCGGACACCACCCCAGCGGGAACCTGCCGGCGTCCGAGTCCAACCGTCAGTGGGTCCGCAGGGTAAACAAGCGCTTATTCTCGTGGCAGCACAGAAGCGGTCATGCCGGACACTAATTAGATAAAGAGCCTTCTGCCCTTACAACTGTAGAGGCGGGCAGCACGCGCTTGGCTTCGCTGCATGGACACCATCTGACCCCGCCTCCGGGGGCCCGAAGCCCCGCCTCCAGCGGCCCCTCACTCTTGCCCCTCTGAGGGTCCTGCAGCCAGTGCTGGTCTGCGGTGTTAACTTGCATCCTCTGCAGGGCTTCCCTGCTTCTGTCCAGAACCACCCAGGCCCTGACCCTCTCGGGCTGTTTGCAGCCTCCTCCTAAAAAGGTCACGTGGTATTTAGTCACACAAAATATATGAAGGACAGTGACGCCAGCAGCCGCCACCCAACTGACACAGACAACCTTAGTGTTGATCACCCCGTGCAGGGGGCACCTCTAACCCTCTGCTGGACTTTGATGCTCCCCCTCCTCCCCCTTCACCTCTGCCTCACCTCCCCCTTCATTTCCTTCCTCACCTTCCCCGTCACCTCCCCACCATGCTCCCCTGTCACCTTCCCCCCAGCATCCCTCTCTGCTCCTCCCTCACCTCCTCCTTCACGTCCCCTCTCACCTCCTCCTTCAGCAGCAGGAGGCCAACCTTTGGACACATAACACCGGAGAAAACCACGTGAGACACATGCATTTCACAGTGTTCCTTCTGTGTCCGTGGACCATGTGGCCACACCCAGAGCTACAGCCTACCGCGGCTGGTCCTGCCATGGCCATGAGTGGTCACCTTGTCACCTTCCTCCCTCCTAGAGGACATCTTTTCCTTCAGCTCAGACCAATGAAGAAAATGAGTGATTATGAAGTTCTCCGTGGATAGCCTCACTCTTACGCACAAGGAAGACAATCTGTTCTGCGATGAGACAAGGGTATGACTGTTGGCCCGGCTGCCCTGCTCCAGGAAGGGGCCCAGGCCGTGTGGCTCCAGGGCCCGTGAGCACACCGAAGAGGTTTTGTCCCAGTTTCCTCCAGCAGGCAGCCTTTGCCCCACAGGCAAGCGTCGCTGCCACACTTAGAGTTGTGAGAACATCTTCACTCCCCTTAAAATTAGCACTTCCTCCTTTATATGTACCAGTGGCGAAAGCCGTGGAATGGCGTGTGCGCCATGTAATGCCATGTACGGCCCCGAGGGCGTGCCTTGCCACAGGAAAGGTCCTCGGCTGGACCCTCTTCACTCGGTCATCACCACCCGTGTCACTTCCCCCATGGCGGCCTCTTCCTGCCAAAGACACTGTCCTGACACCCTCCTCCCAGGGAGGGCTTCCGAATTTGTCCCTGACCTGTTTTTCATCCATATGCCTACCCCCCTCCAACATGCTTTTCTCAGACAGAAGGATTTGCTGCTGTCAGCATCTGTAAGTCTGAAAGAGGCAGGATGAAAGAAATTCCAGTAGCTCCAGATGAACTTCTATTGAGCAGAGAAAACTCTTCGTGATGCGTTTGGTTTCTCAACGAAATTTTAACAGGAAGACGGATACTTAGCTGAAATGGGATCTAGGGCCAGTGGCTGCGTAAACAGCCCTAGTAAATACCCAGAGTCTCATTAGACGGTGTCTTTCACCTCTCAAGAGGATAACTGACTGGCCTCCTTGGTTCCATGGTGAGGGGAAACCCAGGTTTGCAGACTGTCCTCAGAAGCTGAACTTCCCTATCTGTCTTTGCCCACTGACCCACGGAGCTGGGAGAAGGCCGGGCTCCTATGGCCACTGAGTGCTGATCCCCCATGAAACAAGGCTCCAGCCAGAACACACCACACTGTCTCTTCTTGATAGGTTCATTTCCAAGGCTGGGAGGGTTGAGGGTGCCAGAAATTGGACAGTATTCAACTTGGTTTGTCTGACTCAGTATTTCCCACACTGCTTTTGTGAAATGGCAGCTGATAGAACGGAAATTTGAAGAGGGTTTCATGATCATATAAGCTTGGGGAAGATGGCAGCACTGACGAGGCGCGCATTCATCTGTTGACGCTGCTGGTGTTCACAGCTCTTTTGGACACGCTTTCGGAGCCACCGCCCCAGCCTGTCAGCAGCCTCAGGATCAGAGGTCAGCCACACTCTACGGCTGGCTTCAGATTCGGAAACAAGGTCGCTAGGAGTAAGGTATCTCCTTTGCTCCTTGACTCTTCCCAATTTCAAATCTGGAGAAGAAGGGGGGTGAGCAAGCTGGGCTCCCTCCTTTCCTTCCTCCTTCCCGCCCACTTTCACTCTGGTCAGACTGGCTTCACTGAAAATACAGCACCAAAGTTGACTCCTGTACCATCAATCAGAATCTCTCACACATCACAGAAGTTCTACCGAACAAGTTACGTATGCCTCCTTACATCATAAATTATGCACGAACAGTACTAACATTGTCAAAGATACAAGTCAAGATTGCCTGAACTTGGAATTTTTGATGAGCACATTGTTTTAAGACTTTGGAATATCGACATCTCCCCCAAGAGACTTTGACTTTATTCCTTTTTTCCCCGAGGTCATAAAGAAACATCATGCCTCATCCTCAGTTTTGATTTTCTCAAAAACTATCTTATTTTCTTTCTTTGAAATTTCAGGAAAATGCTGAATATGCACTTTCTGTGTATCTTGCAAACTGTGAGGCACAATCTTCGCATAATCATTGTTTTTGCAGAATGAGTATTTAAAAACTCAGATTTTTCTTCACTATTTTTCTTACAAGTTACCACGTGTTTGAGTGAACCCAGCCTCTGACCACCGACGATGCGGGGGACTGCTGGTGGCCATCACAGGTGCACAGGTGTCTGGTCTCACCTCCCTAAGCTTCTCAGGCCAGTAAGACCCCCACTAATTGTGTAACACCAGCATTCCATGCTTTTTTGGCGTGTTCAAATTCTATAGAGAACTGGGCATTTGCTTTTTCTAAGGAATGTTCCTCTTTTAGGCCAACAGGATTCACTGCACCCCCAGGCCTAGAGCAGAGTAGCACTCCGGAGTAGCGACGGTGTAACTGCCAACACTTTGAACATGTCTCTAAAAGGAAGAAATAGGCAGGTAATGATCGGAGAGACAGAGCGCACAGGGAGGGGCGGGTCTGTTTTTGCAGGGGTAGCAGAGATGCGTGTATCCGGTGAGACCGTTGGATGTGTGGGAAGGCACAGACCAAACCACTGGCCATGGGACGTGGAATCTATTATGGGAAAGCTCTTCTAGGTGATGATCCCCCCCACCCACCCACTAATGCGTTTCTGATCATCGATTTTTAGAAAAGAAAACCGTATTTCATGGCAGAAGACACAACTCCGGGGCCCAACCTGAAACCTCTGGTGTCTCGCATTGACGACCACACAACGGAAGTGGTTCAGAGCGTCCTGCTGGAACGTGGGTGGGACAAGTTCGATAAAGGACAGCAGAACGTGGAAGACTGGAACCTGTACTGGAGGACCTCCTCCTTCCGGATGACCGCGCACGTCAACATCAAGCCATGGCAGCACCTCAACCGCCACCCGGGCACCACCAAGCTCACCAGGAAGGACCACCTGGCCAAACACCTGAAGCAAATGAAGAAGGCGTACGGCACGCCCCTGTGCGAGTTCATCCCCCTGACCTTCATCGCGCCCAATGACTACAACAGGTTCGTGGCCGAGTACTTTCGGGAGAAGCCCCTGCTGGGCGCCAAGCACAGCTACTGGATTTGCAAGCACGCAGAGCTCTCTGGCGGGAGGGACATCATCATGTTCAGTGACATCAAAGACTTAGTCTTTGCTGATACATACGTAGTACAGAAATATATCTGCAACCCTCTACTTGTGGGCAGATATAAATGTGACCTCCGCGTCTTCATTTGTGTCTTCGGCTTTAAGCCTTTGACCATTTACATTTCTCGGGAAGGGTGAGTGCGGTTTGCCACGGGAAAGTTTGACCTCAGTCATCTGCAGAACAATTATGCCCGTTTGACCAACAGCAGCATCAATAAATCTGGGGCCTCGTATGAGAAAATCAACGAAGGGATCGGTCATGTCTGCTGGTGGATCCTCAGCAAGCTCTGCTCCTGCCTTCGCAGTTGGGACGTGGACCACCTGCATCTGTGGCAGAAAATCAACCACGCGGTTATTCGCACAGTGCTCGCCATTGCTCCCTCAGTCCCCTTCGCGGCCAACTGCTTTGAGCTTTTTGGGTTCGACAATTTGATTGATGACAACTTGAAACCGTGGCTTCTAGAGGTCAGCTTCAGCCCCGCCCTGTCCGTAGACTGTTCGTCGGATGTATCGGTGAAGAGGAAGCTTATCCATGACACCATTGAGCTGATTTACTTGCAGGGTCTAAGAAATGAGAGGACAGAATGTCGTGACGGTGCCAAGGGGAGCCGTGGTGTCTCCCTCGCCAAGCTGGATGCGGGCAGACTCAACAAGGCTTGCAACGCGCGCTCCTGTGAGTCCCTCTTACGGTTCACAGGTCGAACATTTAAGGATGAGTCTGTTGTGAGGAAAGCCGTGAAAATATGCCCAGAAAATGAGCATGCCTCCCAGCCGAGGGAAGTGACGAGCAGGAAGAAGGACCTACTTCTGCCAACAAAAGAAACCCCCCAAACCAAGCGAAAGCTAAAGGGTAGACACTCAACCCATAAGACGCTCATTCCGTTCCTGTCACTCATTCAGTCATGCGTGGGCAGGGCCAGCATCTCCCCGCGCGTCCTCTCGGACAGCAGCAAGGTGCGGATCTCCAAGCGGGGAACTTGGTTCGCATTTCTCCTTTCAACGAAGCTACGTTTGGAGCTTCTAGGAATGGATTAAATGTCAGAAGAATAATCCAAGAGCTCCAGAAACTAATGAATAAGCAACATTCCCACTTGGAGGGAAAGGAAGCAAAAAGAAGGTGACAGGGTTTTGGGGAAACCAGGGATTCCTGCGCCAGGGACAGCAGCGGCTCAGCCCTTGACCTCAGCATTCAGCACATCGACCACGTCACTGGGACCCCTCATGTGGGTGTGAATGTAAACGTAGTGACTGCAAAGTCAGACACATTCAGACAGTGATTAAATCATATGATATGACTGGTTTATTTGCTCCGATTTCTTGAGAGACAACCACTCAGCCTCTTGTCTGCACTTGGAAATGTGCTATGACAATTATACTGTGCACTTATTTACACATGAGAAAAAGATTATTAGAACGTTTTTTAAGGACTCTGAGGTGAAAACAGTACAAAACGGCCAAGGGTTAATGTTTTTGTTTTTAATGCACGCTTTTTTGTTCAAAATTATTTTTGTCAGCTTATTGATTAAACAGTCACCCGTGGTGAGGCTAATTACTGAAAACCTCCCCCCCAAATACCCTAATGGCTCTGTTGTTCTTAGGTCCTGGGCCCTAACTCAGACACTGTGCTATATAGCTTCCCACAGGGACACCCATCAACCATATTCAAAAGGTGGCCCCTCTTGGTTGGTCCCCTCACTGATAGATTACCATCCCAGCATGTGACCTCAGAACCTTCCAGATGCAGCCGTGTCACCACTCCTACCTCCCAAGAAAGCCCTGACAAGTCCTAAGACACGAGTCTCCAGCATTTACTTGAAAACATTATGCTGAGTAAAAAAAAGCCAGACACAAGAGGCCACATGTTGTAGGATTCCATTTACGGGGAACGTCTGGAGTCGGCAAACCCACAAACACAGAGCACAGACTGGTGTTTGCAGGGCCCAGGGTGGGGGACGCGGGAGCGACTGCAAATTGGGGGGGGTCCTTTTGGAAGACTAGAATGTTCTGGTGATGGCTGCACAACACTGCGAATGTGCCAAATGCCACTAATGGTAAATTTCACATTATGCTTATTTTACCACAATAACAAAGGTAAGCAGAGCAAGACAGGCAGGGCAAGACTATAGACTGAGGACGCAGGACACATGGCGGGTGATGCAGCCGTAGAAGGAGAGCACAGGAAGCGATGCTCTCAGTATCAGCGTGTGAGTACGTACTGTGATTGCACCTGCAGGTGCCCCTCAATGGCTAACGAAATTCTAGTGCTTGGTCTGAATGGTTCAGAAAAAAGGGGGAGCGAAAAATCCAGCACTTTCGACATGAGGCTGTAATGCCTATTTTGTTCATTGCCAGGCTCCATGCATAAGTCCATTTATTTGCTCCCAGCCTTGTTCCAGGAAAGATTTAAAGGAGTCAAGTGGGAAGATAAGTGCATCAAGATTGTTCTGATCTTTTACAACAGGTTTCCACTTTATAGCATTTGGCAAATAAAGAAAAGGTTCTTTTCCACAAACGCCGAGGTCCGCTCTAAGGCCAAACCATGAGGTTAGCTCTCATCCCCTCCGTGTCTTCAAACACTCACTCCTTCATCATGAGCCAGCTTTTAATGACTCAGCTGGGAGGACGAACGTTGCAGAGAGGAGTGAAGCGTGTGCTATTAAAGAAAGATGATTTTATTGGAGCATTTGAAGTTTTACGGCAATAGCCTTGGGCCCTGTGTCAGGAAAAACATGCAAACTCTGGGCAGTATAGCTCTTAAATAGCAAAATGTGGGCCAATTATACCAAAATCATAGAGGGCTAATGTAAACTTCAAATGCACCAGGAAACCACACGTGTAGAATGAGCATGCAGGTGCACAGTTGTGTAAGGCACATGGAGGGGAAGCATAAACGCAGTCTTGCTGGGGTAGAAAGGTCAAAACTGCAGAGTCGAGAGACTTCTCCGGGAGATGCGGTAGTTCTTCAAAATGATCCTTGGACTTCCACGTCCGGGAAAATGGAATAGGCGTACACTTCCTTGTACTTCCACTAAGTACGACTGAACACTTGGCCGGTACAAATGGACAAACGTGAGGGGTCACAGAGGGATAGAGAAGGCAGTGCCGCTAGGGACCCCAAGAAAAATAGGGTGTTGGGTTTCCTGGCTTTGGAGAGTTGGTGGGTTGTATTTTGCCTCATACTCCAAACTGGGTGCTAAAGGAGCTGACAATGCAAGTAGACACAGAGAACCAAGACTCCTCTCCGAGCAAAAGACCAGGAGAGGAGCAGCTCGAGGAAAATGTACGTAAAGGAGCCTGGGACATGAATGGGATCTTTGACTCTGGCAAATCTCCCAGGGAGCTGGAAGCGTCTTGCAGTTGAAGGGGAAGATTCTTACTTAATTTCCAAACTGGATCCTATCTCCCCTGGACTCGAGGTTGGAAGAAGCCAACAGCAGGGGACACAGGAAGTCAGGATGGAAATCTTCTGGAAGGAATGGGGAAGTTAGAAGTGCACTCCAGTGACACTGAGGTCACATCAGGCTGGAAGGCAGTGGGGGCAGTGTGGCCCCCACGGGAAGGCAGGTGGCAGGTGCACTGTGGCCCGTCAGCATGGAGCACACCGGCACGCAGGGCTTACAGCCGTGCTGCAGCCTGCCGCCCTCGTGGGCGTGCAGGTGGTCCGGTGGACACGGGCAGAAGGAGCGCAGCCGCCGCACAGTCTCCTCAAAGCCTGACCTTCGAGACTCTTCCTGTCTGTTGAGCAGACCCACCATGTCCACCGGCATATGTGCGCTGGTGGCACAGACCCCGTGGAGGGTGCTTGTCCAGGGCGTCTCCGCTCCCCTGCAGGGTGGACCCCGTCGGGAAGGGATGGTGGGAGGTAAGCCACATCCCGTGTGCTCTGCTGAGATGCAATTGTCCCCAGGCAGGCTGCCGTCTGAAACGACTGTCCGTTCAGTCTTCCCTAGGGTTGGTTTCTCAGGGGACTCTGCAGTGGTCGATGCATCAGAAGGGCCACTGAGGGATAAAGGGGGGTGACTGGCTCAGGCGGGAAGGGACGGGGCGCTGCATTCCCTGCTGGCTTGGCTCACCTCCGAGTCTGCTCACTCCTACAGCTGCACTCTGCTTTCCTGTGTGACTCTTTTAGGCTCAGTCAGACATCTCATTTTATGATCAGAGGGTAAAGAAATACCTTCTCTCTCCTGTGAAAAATCCAGGAAGATTCTGACCCACATTGACCAGTGGGGGCATGACAAGGCAGGCCTAGGTCACTTGGGTAACCCTATCCCAGGGAATGGGGGTCAGTGCACACCCGGGGGGCCCCCAGAACCCCTGCAGAGTGGAGGAAGGCTTCCCTTGAGGAATGAGGGGTGGTACAGTTCTCAGAGGAAGGGGTGGCGGCAGACACAGGTTGGGTTTGCCTGTGAAAATGGAAGGGTGGTCAGATGGGGAGATGCAGGGAAACTGAGGCCTGGAGTAGTCCCTGAGGCCTCGATGCCACCTGAGGCCGCAGGCGAACACCAGATGTTGGGCTGCGTCTGCTGCAGGAGAAAGTTACGGAAGCGTCCGCCTAGGATTCCACCCTCAGTCAGGACCAGACTGAGGAAAGAACACAGACGAGCAGCGGCTTTCAGCACCAGTGAGGGCTCTGGCCTCCTGGAACTTTCTGGACCCCCCTACCTCGTGTGCTCCCCACCATGTTCACCCACAGCTGCTCCTGGAGGACAGCACTGGGCTTCAAGACCCTTGTCCCCTTAGAGGAGGGGACCCCTTAGACCCCCGACCCCGGGAGTGGGAGTGTGTGGGGAGCTCAGAGCCGGGCCTTCCTAGCGACTGGCATGTTGTGAAGGGTGCCCATCGACCCAGAGCAGCCGTGCAGAACAGATCAGTGCTTTAACTGGCATGAATGAGCATTCCCGAGACCTTCGTAGTCACCTCCCTTCCCACTTGTGGGCTAGAAAACTGGGAGGGAGTCTGGCGGTGAGGGTCCTGGCCAGTGGGGCTGGCCACAGGGCCCTGGCTCTGTGCGCTGTCTTGTAGAAACACGGAAGGGCTCCGAAGCCCAAACGAGCAGCCCGCACCCGTGCTGAACAAGCAAAGGGCGCCAGGGCTTCCCGAGGGCGCCCAGGAAGAGGTCAGCAGGCTGGCCTGTGCGGTGGGAAAGAACACGGGTGGCATGAAGACGCCCCGCCCTCCTCCTCTCCAGGGCAGCTTCCCAAGATAAGGGACACGATTCATTTAGGAGAAATTTAAGTTCTAAAATAACGAAAATATTATTTTTGTTAAAAAACGGATTTGGGGCTGGTTTTGGAGAATGTTCTGTCATCAAGTCTGTATTTACTACAAGAGCCGGACACCTTCAAGGCCAATGGGGACTTTTTTCAGGTTAGTAAAGGGGTTTCTGTTTTATTTTGTTTTTCCAAGCATTTTCACATAGGTCTCTGCTGACTGGCCTCTGGAGAGCCAGAAGGCTCCCGCGGCGCTAGGGCAGACCCAGGCGCCTGGTGGTCATGGGCTGGGGCGCTTGGGCCACGTCAGGCCACCTCCCTCAGCCGGTGGCTGTGACCCCACGTTCCCGCTAGAAGTTTCAGTATCTATCTTGCCTTTAATTTAACCAAACATCTCATTGTAAGTTTTTCTTTTAAAAAATAAAATCTGTACATCCAAACAAAATAAAGGAAATAAAGATGCTGGAATCACATTTCAAAGAGCTGTTTTGTGCTCTGTAGATTATGTCTTTAATTTCTCATTTACAAGATCTGGAAACACACACACGTTGGCAGACTTTGTGGTTTGGGAGGGGATTGCCAGACACTGCCGTACTCTGTGATGCCAGGACAGTCTCTCCAGAGAGTTTTCCTGCTCCTGAGAAGCCTGGAGTGAACTAAGTCAAGCAGGGAAACACAATTAACATGTGGTTTCCCTCATATGCGGAACGTAACAGCGCAGAGGATCATAGGGGAAGGAGGGAAAACCGAACGGGAAGAAACCAGAGAGGGCGAGAACCCACATGAGACTCTTGACACTAGTGAACAAACAGGGCGGCTGGAGGGGCGGTGGGTGGGGGGACGGGTAACTGGCGGATGGGCATTAAGGAGGGCACGTGATGTGATGAGCACTGGGTGTTATATGCCACTGATGAGTCATTGAACACCACCCCTGAAAGTAATGTCAGCTAACTGAATTCAAATAAAATAAATTAAATAAAACAAAGATTGTGTAAACCACAACAACAAAAGGACCCTAGAGCACATCCCATGGAGAAAGTCGCTGGCAGGAGGAGACGGGTTTGGGGCGATGGGTCCACACAGGGGTACAAGTGGCCACGGTTCAGTGAAGCCCAGGTGTGGGTGAGCACATGGCAGGCTGAGCGGTGTTTCAGTCCTGGGGGTGTCGCGAGGACGCAGTGGGCTCTGGGCAGGAAATCCTGTCACTGTGCACATGGTACCATCAGGCAGAAACCTAGCCACTAGGGGACAGGGAAGCCACAGAGCTGCTCACTAGAGACAGGTGACCGCCGAGCGAGTGACTGAGCTAAGGACATTCTTAGTCTCATAGATTCACCACACGTTATCAGAAACTTATGTAGGAATCCGGACTGTGAGGACATCATATGCTTTTCACACAGAGAGAATATTGTTGAATTATATTCCTTCATTGAGCCACATAGCTTCCCACAGGGACACCCATCAACCATATTCAAAAGGTGGCCCCTCTTGGTTGGTCCCCTCGCTGATAGATTACCATCCCAGCATGTGACCTCAGAACCTTCCAGATGCAGCCGTGTCACCACTCCTGCCTCCCAAGAAAGCACTGACGAGTTCTGACACGAAGTCTCCAGCATTTACTTGAAAACATTATGCTGAGTAAAAAAAAAGCCAGACACAAGAGGCCACATGTTGTAGGATTCCATTTACGGAGAACATCCAGAGTCGGTAAACCCAGAGGGGGGCCAGAGGACTGAGGGACATGCCCCACTGCTGGGAGCAGGGGATCATGGAAGGCTTTCCAGAGCAGAGGTGGCCGCACAGGCCTCTGCCGGACAACCGAGGTGGCTTGGATGAGACGGGCTGGTCCTGGGGAAGGGCCTGACCCAGTGAGGGGTGCTGGGAGAGGACGCTGGCAGGTGGGAGGGCAGAGGCACGTGGGACAGGGGGTCTGAGTGTGCCGAAGCTGGGGTACCATGCTCTGAATAGAGACCTTTCTCCTTTGGGGCACACGGAGCAACCCGGGGACGCTGCACGGGAGGTAACACCAGGCTACAAGGGAGAAGAATCCGTCACTGATCTTCTGTCACCCACGCCCACAGCGTTCCTGGGGAATAAGGTGCCAGAATGCCATGCTCACAGCACAATGACGTAGGGAGACTCCTCTCCGCCTGGAGGCCCTTCCCCCCAGGACTTGGGCCAAGCCACCCGGCTTTCCAAACCTGGACGCTCACTGTGGTTGTTCTAGGGGTTTTTCCTGCTGCCACTTGAACAACTACGTTTATATGCTGCTTGCAAACGTGTGGAAATACGCAAAATAGTGTCCTGCCTGCTGCCAGACTGCACGTCGAGCGCGGAGCCTGGAGGAGGCGCGAGGAGCTGAAGTGCGATCCAGCGGCTTGCTGTTGCAGCACGAATGCGCCGTCCTAAGGTGTCCCGATTGCCATCGCGCCCCCGCCCCCCCAGGACCTGTCCTGCTCTGATTCCAGCTCGCACACGTGAGACTCGACAGGAGCGGGGCAGGCGACACGTCATGAAACCGCCAGCCAGGCCCGTCGTCTGGGGCCTGAACACCGTTTACCGACAAGCACACAGGTTCGTTTCTGCTCACTGTCCACACAACAGAAGCCCGGTTCCTTCTATCCCGTACCCCAGCGCTCCGTCCTGTTTGCTTTCGTGAAAACTCTCGGGATAAGCGGATTCAACATGAAACAATAGGCAAGTTTTTTTTTTGTTTTTTTTTTTTTTAGACAGACCATAAGTAGCTTTTCCACAACTGATGAGTTTTACCTGATACTCTGACAAATGACCTGGCCGTGGTCATCAGACAGGAAAAGGCCTCCGTCTGGGGCAGCTGTCCGGGAAGTGCCTCTGTTTTCCTCCAGAGCCGAGGGCGCACTGTCCCTG
>NC_048227.1:108196416-108196625 GCF_002007445.2 Ailuropoda melanoleuca | reverse complement strand
GGGAGAGGGGAGGGGCCGCAGGGAAGTGACGGGAACTCGAGGTATAATTGTTCAAGAAAAGTGGCTCAGAGGGGCGCCTGGGTGGCACAGCGGTTAAGCGTCTGCCTTCAGCTCAGGGCGTGATCCCGGCGTTGTGCGATCAAGCCCCACATCAGGCTCCTCTGCTATGAGCCTGCTTCTTCCTCTCCCACTCCCCCTGCTTGTGTTCC
>NC_048227.1:108187780-108196367 GCF_002007445.2 Ailuropoda melanoleuca | reverse complement strand
AAAAAAAAAAAAAAAGAAAAGTGGCTCAGAGCTCATGCAGACTGTGCTGTGGGGACACCTGGAAGTCTACCACGACGTCCGGAGGGCTCGTGGTGCCGCGGGCAGCTGGCCGGGTGGGGACGGCCTCACGACTCTCCCCTGTGCACACGGGGCGTTAGGAGGTAGCCGGCTCTGGGAGCACCTTCTCGGTGCATCTCAAATTGTTGTCCCGTGTGTCCTGTTATGGACCTGGGCTTCCATCAACACGATCTGAGGGGACATTCGCTGAAGACCACAAGTATTTTTAGGTTGCAACGCAAGCCTGACCAAGGTCAGGGAAGAGAATGGAAGTCAGTGTTTAAACTCATGCCCTCTGTGGCAGGAAGGTCGTAGACAAAGCCTCAGGGTCAGTGACGTTATTTTCCATCATTCCATTTACACAGATACCCACACTTCACAAAAATTAAATTAATCTAAAGAAACTGCTGACAGCACACATCTGTCATCATACTGACCTTTCCACGCTGACGACTGTCCCGTCAGGAAACACAGTCTTTTCACGTCCGGCACTCAGACGTTTCACTGTCCCGTCTGGAAACACGATTTCCTTTGAGCCATCAGGGTGGTATTTTTCTGTGGAATACACGTTTTAAACACACGTCTCCCTCATCTCCCTGCTACGTCTCTCCTGGTGACCCAGTCCATAAATCACTGGTATTCGAGACCTGGCTTTGTGTCCTGCTCTATCATTTTGTTTGTAGTTGACTGACTTGCTCTAGGCACACTGATCTCCTTCCATCTCATTAGAACACAAAATTCATATTCTTCCAACTGTGCTCAAATTATTCCCTTAGCTAAAATGTTCTTTTCCTTCCATATGCTCTCTGGCTCCTTCAAGGTGGAAGGTCATTGTCAATCCCACAGCAGGTGACCTTGGGTTTCTGAATGCCTTTGACCTTCAGTTTTACTTTTTCACAGTGACTTGGTGTCAGACCAGATAATGTGGTGAAGACCCAGGTCTCCCTCCACAGAAGCCTCCAGAGACAACACTGACTTTCAACCTTGTGCAAGACAGACCCTTAGGGGCTCCTGGCTGGTTTAATCAGTAGAGCATGCAACTCTTGATCTCAGGGTTGTGAGTTCAAGCCCCATGTCAGGTGTGGAGCCTACTTAAAATAAAAATTTTAAAAAAGAGATAGAAAAAAAAACCTTTAAAAGCCATGGGGCTGCTTGTGCAATGCTGAGCCCCGGCTCGGTCCAACGTTATCACAGGATCAAAGGCAAGTTTATATTTTGCACACATGTGCATGTTTGCATGTGACTGCGAGCAAAGAAAAGATGTTAATAAAACTTAATTGATTAGTTTCTGTTTTCTTTTTAAAATATTCATGTGCTTCTTTTCGTTTTGTTTAACTGTTAGCAGTTGCTGGCAGACAAGAGGCAGCACAAAATATACATGAGAATAAACGGTGACAAATCTTACAACTGAGGGAAAATTCTACCCATTACTGTGAAAGTTTGTTTTTATGTGGTGTATTGATGGAACGCCTGGAAGGAACTGGGGGGCTCTTCTTTGGAGCAATTCATTTGAGCACCACTGAGTTCACCGACCCCTGGTGCATACTCTGGGCGCAGGTCTGCTGATCTGTATGAATTTTACAAGAACGTGTGTGTGACACACAATTGCATCTATCAAATGACAGGAGTGGAAAACGAGGCCTTCAACTCACAAGCAGAGGACTGAGGATACGGACATGCCTCCCACGACAATAACAGGACTTGGAGTTTCTACGGAGATAGAGTGAAGAGGGGTGTGGGAGACATCCGCATGGACCAGCCAAGACTCGGGGGGGGCCTCGAGGCTTAGGGACAGCAGTGAAACACAGGTCTACAAAGTACCTGTCTCTTCCAGAGGACCTGACTCAACATTAATCAGTCACCTGACGCAGCGTGCGTGAACCAGCAAGTGTAATGTGCCATTGTCAAAAACTGGCTGAAGGTACCCGAAGAAAGCAATTGCTTTCCTGTCTACCTCTCCACTTACTTGCCAAGTCAGAGCCCAAAGGACAGGTTGTGAAGGTAAAACGTCCAACCAGACACACCTGAGCATCGGCTGGGAAGAGCCTGCTTAGGGGCCCCTCACACCATCGCTGACGATCTGTTTAACAACGACCTTGACTTGGCTCGTGGCAACTCAGAAACTCTGAAAACACTCCCACTCCCAAGCCTGATGCTCGATAAAGAAACACTGGAAACCCATTTCACTGAGCTCCCACACTCATGGCAAAGGCCAGACCTCACAGTGGCTGCAGAGAAGCAGACAGGACGGAAGCTGCAGCCATCCCGCTACTGGGTGCTGACCGTGTCCGCTCTGCGCTCGCGCTGGCTCCACGGGGAATCAGCACTCATCCTTGCTTATGGATGACACGCTTGGAGGTCACACCCCCGTGCAAGGGTGAGCCAGGACACATCCACGTCTGGCAAGACGAGTGCGCCAGGGAACTGGTCCCATTCTGAGCTCCTGGAGGAGTCCGCGGAGTCAGGGACACCCCGCCCCAGAAGCAAACCCAGAGGAGCCCCGGTGCCTCCGACAGCAGCAAGCACAGAGTTTCTGGTTGACAGACCCAAAAAGGGCCCGCCGGGACTGCCACCCAACACAAGCCGACAACTGGAGCCACGAAAACGGTGAGGGAGCGTACCGCTGGGGGGAGGCGCCCGCACACGGCCCACCACCCCCGCCACGAGTACGACGTTACCAGAAACCGACTATACAGTGAATGAGTGTATTTTAAGAATTGAAGGAAGAGATTGAAAACAAAAAAGAAGTGATATTAGCAAAACAAAACAAAACAAAAAGACTAGATACATTTGAAAAAGACCAAAATGGAAGTGAAAATAGAATCATTAAAATTAAAGCTAAAAGGTGTACGGGAAGCATGTAATATTCAGCTAAAGCGACAACTGATGAACCAGGAGGAAAGTGTGAAGAGCTTAACCAGGATGCAATGAAGACAAGAAAAATGCAGTGTGATGAGCGACGAGGAGTGAGGAGCAGGTGGGGTCCCAGCCCCGTGACTGGAGGGACGGAGGGAGACAGTGCAGGAGGGTCACGCTGGTCAGGACGACAGCTGAACAGGAGTGCCGGAGAAGGTCGAGGGCACCCCGTTACATTACATTACTAAGGATTTTTAGAAAGTATGCGCACGTGTCTATCGCATGGAACATGCTTGTACTGGACCATCATTCACTGTTTTCCTGAAATTCACATTTCCCCAGGCCTCCTGCTATGTCTGGCGCCCTACCTTTCAGAAGACATGAATCATTGAACCTGAGGGGCACCCCGTCCCCACACAGTGGATGCAGTCACATCGGCACTGACCCCTGTCGTAGCACACCAGGAGACACAACGTTTCCTAAAAGCAGCAGGAAAGAAAACAATTCCCCTTCACCTTCTAAGGAAGAAATTAGGTAGATGTCAGACCTTCCGACAGATGTGACAGGGAACAGCGTTAAATCCCCCACATGCTGAGAAAAGTTGCTTGTTATCCTTTTGCTCAAATTTCTCCAGTGATTGCTGTCATCGTAAAAGTCTAGGTCCTACACACTCAGGCTCCTCACACTTTGACCTCACCTGCTCTGCATGGGCTCTAATTTGTCCCCTGCCACACTGGCCTCCGTGATTTTCCTGACATTTCTCTTGCTCTGCTCTCTCTAGAATGCTCCTCCCCTGGTACCCACATAGCTTTCTCTCTCTCACGTCAATCGTGCCTCCCCTTAAGTATCATCTCCTCAGGGAGGGCCTCCCGGATCACCCTACAGGTAGAGTATGGAAATAACAGCCAGGTGTCAAATCACACTACCCCCTTCTCCATTGTCTACCGTCTTACTCTCCTCTATAGCTTTTAATATGTGTTCACTTTTATTTATTTATTTTTATCTCTTTGTTGTCTCCCTCCAATAAAACTTCATGAGACGGGGACATCACAGTTTTGTTCGCTGTCATGCATCCAGCCCAATAACAGCACTAGCCCGGCGCAGGCACATGATAACGGTCTATGGAATAAATGGTGCAGAATTATACATCACGGTAAGTGATGATTCATGAGCAAACGTGAGATCAAGAGCAGATCGAGCAAAACGAGGCAGTTGCCCCATCTGAAGAACGCATTAGAAGGGAGCTGTACCAAGAGGCACATGAAAGAATAGTGAGCCAGCAAATCTACGTAAATGTGAAAAAAACTAAAGTAAACCTCTGCTCTATAAACAGTGATAATCATAATGAATTTTGAGGGTAAAGAAAAAAAAACAGGGAGAATTAAAATACTGGCAGGAGCGTGCAGAAGGGCGTGAGAGGCGGAAAGCGGATCCTGGCTTCTCCGGGAGGATGACAAGCCCACCTTCTCCTTGACTTGAGAAGTAAATCCTCTGGTTAAATAAAATTATCTTGAGATTGTGTAGTTTTCATTTGTATGTTACTGTTAAGAACACACCTTAACACACGGATTTAGAAACAGCAAAAGGAAAAGAATGGGGAGAGACAGACCAGGCAAGCGCTAACTGCCAGAGGGCTCCACGTGCGACTACCGCGTTACCAGACCTAAGTGTGGGTGTCACTGCCCAACGATCAAGACAGAAGCCAGTCCACCAGAAAGAGAAACATTACAAACAGATCATGATAAATCCATAGTCAGCATGACAGATTGTCACCACACTCTCATTATTTAATAGCTCATGCTGATTTTAACATTAGTAATAGAGCACAGAATATTTTAAAACACATTTTTTGTTTATTTAATTCCAGTTAGTTAATACACAGTGTTACATTAGTGTCAGGTGTACAATATAGTGATTCATCACTTCCATACATCACCCAGCGCTCGTCACAAGTGCCCTCCTTCATCCCTCTCACCTGTTTCCCCCATCCCCCCACCTCCTCCCCTCTGTAACCATCAGTGTGTTCTCTACAGTTCAGAGTCTGTTTCTTTCCCTTTCCTTGTTTGTTTTGTTTCTTAAATTCCACATGAGTGAAATCATATGGTATCTGTCTTTCTCTGACTATACTCTCTAGCTCCATCCATGTCATTGCAAATGGCAAGGTCTCATTATTTTTTATGGCTAATATTCCATTGTATATACACCACATCCTTTTTATCCATTCCTCTGTCGATGGACACACTTGGGCTGCTTCCATATCTTGGCTATTGTTGATACTGCTGCTGTAAACATCCAGGTGCATGCATCCCTTTGAATTAGTGTTTTTGTGTTCTTTGGATAAATACCCAGCAGTGCATTGCTGGGTCATAGGGCAATTCTATTTTTAACTTTTTGAGGAAACACCATACTATTTTCCAGAGTGTCTACACTAGTTTGCACTCCCACCAACAGTGCACAAGGGTTCCACTTTCTCCACATCCTCACCAACACCTGTTGTTTCTTGTGTTTTTCATTTTAGCCATTCTGACAGGTATGAGGCGGTAGCTCATAGTGGTTTTGATTTCATTTCTCTGATGATAAGTGATGTTGAGCATCTTTGCTTGTGTCTGTTGACCCTCTGTATGACTTCTTTGGAAAAATGTCTGTTCATGTCTTCTGCCCATTCTTTAACTGCATTCTTTGTTTTTTGAATGTTGAGTTTTTTATTTTTTATTTTTTTAATGTTTCTTTTTATTATATTGTGTTAGTCACCATACAGTACATCCCTGGTTTTTGATGCAAAGTTCGATGATTCATTAGTTGCATATAACACCCAGTGCACCATGCAATACGTGCCCTCCTTAGTACCCATCACTGGCCTATCCCATCCCCCCCCCGAAGCCCTCAGTTTGTTTCTCAGAGTCCATAGTCTCTCATGCTTCATTCCCCCTTCCTATTACTCCCCCTTTCTTTATCCCTTTCTTCCCCTACCAATCTTCCTAGTTCTTATGTTCCATAGATGAGAGAAATCATATGATAATTGTCTTTCTCTGCTTCACTTATTTCACTTAGCGTTATCTCCTCCAGTGCCGTCCATGTTGCAGCAAATGTTGAGAAATCATTCTTTGAGGTCTTTCATCCATTTGGAGTTTATCTTTGTGAACGGTGTGAGAGAGTGGTCAGTTTTTTAAGTTATTTGTATATTTTGGATATAACCCTTATCAGTTATGTCATTTGCAAATATCTTCTCCCATTCTGTAGGTTGACTTAGTTTTGTTGATTGTTTCCTTGCCTGTGCAGAAGCTTTTTATTTTGATGAAGTCCCAGTAGTTTCTTTTTGCTTCTGTTTCCTTTGCCTCAAGAAACATATCTAGTAAGAAATTGTTATGGCCAATGTGAAAGAGGCTATTTCCTGTGTTCTTCTCTAGGATTTTGATGGTTTCCTGCCTCATATTTAGGTCTTTTATCTATTTTGAATTTATTTTTGTGTATAGTGTAAGAAAGTGGTCCAGTTTCATTCTTCTGCATGTGGCTGTCCAGTTTTCCCAACACCATTTGTTGAAGAGACTGTCTTTTCCCATTGGTTATTCTTTTCTGCTTTGTTGAAGGTTGATTGACCAGAAAGTTGTGGGTTCATTTCTGGGTTTCTTGTTCTTGAAAACACAACTTCTAAAAGTCTTAATCTGAAGGCATTTGTAGATTCCTGCACATGCTCTCAAGCACATATGGAATATTTAGGGGAGAAGGACTACATTCTAGGCCATAAAGGAAGACAAACTATATCAAAGAAAAGGTAATAATACAAGCTATGGTTTGACACAATTTAGATAAATTAAAATGAAAAGCAAAAGGAAAAGTAAAACACACCATACATTTGGAAATTATTTCAAAACACTTTCAAATATAACTCATGAGCAAAAAATAAAATCAAACTACAGTAAAAAATAAGAGACACTTAGATCTTCATTAGACAAATAAATGTTAATAAAATTTGAGGAGTATAATAAAAAAGGTGCTTAGAGGGAATTTATAGCTTTGAATGTTTATATTAGGGAATAAAAACTGAAAATTAATAAGCACTTATCTTTACCTCAAGAATCTTTTTTAAGATACATATTTTAAGAGAGAGAGAGCATAAGTGGGAGAGGCAGAGGGACAGGGAGAGAGAATCTCAAGCAGACTTGGTACTGAGCACAGAGCCCCATGTGGGGCTCAATCTCACAGCCTGAGATCGCAACCTGAGCCAAAACCAAGAGTCAGACATTTAATCAACTGCACTACCGAGGTGTCCCTCTACCTTGAGAATTTAAAAAGAAAATAAAGTCACACCTAAACATTATAAATATAAAGCCTTAATTTGTGAAAGAGAAAAAACAAAGCTATAGTACAAAGCATCAACAAAGCCAAAAATCAGTAATTCGAAATAAATAATGACCACAAAGACTTCTGTAAAATTGGTCAAGGAAGAAGATTTAGGAAGGAGGGAGGAGCTACAGTCCCAGACGAAGCAGAAACCTAAGAGCACGCATGGAACACTCCGGAGGCAGAAGCAGATCGTGCATGACTTCTGGGATCCAGAGGGACCGCAATTCCGTCCTGGGCTCTGGAGCCAGACCGTGCAGGAAGCCAGTACGGGAGTGTGGACACATCTTGAACTTGCTGCCCTCAGCTCTCTCACCTCTAAGATGAGGACAGTGAGGGCTCCTATTTCACTGGATTCTTTGAAGGTTAAATGTGCAGATGGAAAGCACCTAGCAGAACACCAGCCGCATAGTGACCACTGTGTAACTCAGAGCTGTTCTTACGATCCTTACTGTGAAATCATTAGGGACATAGCTTGCATTTGCTACAGACTTCCAGGGACTGCTCTCACTCCCTAACAACCAGACCTCAGATATGAGGCACAGTGGAACATGTACTAAAGATCTGGGGACAACTTACCAAAATAAACAAAAGGAGAAATGAGCAGATGACGGCGAGACTGGAGAGGCAGTGGAGGGTGGGGAAGGGCCAGGGGGAAGCCCTGACTTCCACAGGTGGGAATGGCCAAGGAGACAGAGAAGTTGATATAGAAAGACATGGGCTGGGAGTTCCAGAAGAAGAAAGGAGAATGCAGACGAATGGCTATATCACCAAAGGTCATGGCTATGGACCTCCTAGAGCAGATGAAAAGGTGTAAACCCATAGGCGGAAGAAGCACCACATATTCCAAGCAGAATAAATAAAAAGAAATCCCAGGGATAAGTTATGGGTGGAACTACATTCCTACAAAGTTCCTATATTGACGTCCTAACCTTCAGTGCCTCAGAATGCGACCTCATCTGGAAATAGGGTCTTTGCAGAAGTAGTAAGTTAGGATGAGGTCATACTAGAGTAGGGGTGGGCCCTGATCTCGTATGACTGGTAAACGCACAGACGTATGAATGGTGAAAGGGATATTGGTATATGCAGCTTACTCTCTAGGGGGCCAGCAAATGATTCTATATGTATGTACATGTATACATATGTACACAAAGAGAGAATGATAAAGCAAATATAGCAAAAAGTTAAGAATTGAGTCGGGGGGGGCGCCTGGGTGGCACAGCGGTTGAGCGTCTGCCTTCGGCTCAGGGCGTGATGCCAGCGTTATGGGATCGAGCCCCACATCAGGCTCCTCTGCTATGAGCCTGCTTCTTCCTCTCCCACTCCCCCTGCT
>NC_048227.1:108068688-108187633 GCF_002007445.2 Ailuropoda melanoleuca | reverse complement strand
CAGGGTCCTGGGATCGAGCCCCATATCAGGCTCCTCCGCTGGGAGCCTGCTTCTTCCTCTCCCACTTCCCCTGCTTGTGTTCCCTCTCTCACTAGCTGTCTCTCTCTGTCAAATAAATAAATAAATAATCTTAAAAAAAATAGTCTGTACAGGAGTTCTCTGTACATCCCGGGAGTTTGAAATGACATTAAAATAAACTATCATCTTTTTTAATTTAGAGCAAACAAAAAATGAAGGAACAGAACAGCACAGTTCAAGTCTGCACTAAAGGACAGAAGCAGAAAGCAATGCCTGGCAGTTAGATAGTGCGCCTTTCTCTCCAGCTCATGCAGGAGCAGGGCACCAAATACACTGAAATTGAAGAGAAATAGACCCTGTGTAGACCGTGGTTTCCGAATGCGGTACACACATCTGTCACTGATAGAAGTTATATCAACAAACTTGAAACAGAAGGGGAAAGGTTGGCTTGACTTCTGGTATCACACCAGCAGGACAGAACTGGGTTGTTGTGTCCATGGCGCCTGGCGACCCACTCCCATACACGCCTATGAAACCAGATGCTCCTTTGGCCCCAGAGGCGGCCCCACCTGCCATTAGGGGTTCACAGGCAGCACGCACTGTACTTGACACACCCAACCTGGGGGGTTAATCCCGCTTCCTTCAGAGAGAAAGGGCAACAACCTGGTCATGTGAAAAGGAGACTCGGGTGTGAATGGAGGTCATTTGCGTGCTAGCTGGTTAGCAGGATGGCAATTGTGGAAGGTGGCTCTGACTCTGTGGGTGACAGACTGGGGGAAATGGACCCGAGTCCATTGGTTTTGTAAAACTTCAGTTTGTTTGGTTTGAAAAGCAGAGGATAGTAGTGACCCATCCCAAACGAATCCATAAAGAGCAACACCACTGTGTAGCACCGGTAGAAAACATGTTTGTGGTTGAAAGACGTGGGATCAAAGCAATGAGCCTTTGGAATGACAGGAAAAGCCCATTTCTGGTGCATTAAACAAGGAAGCTGCTGTTGGAATGGACAGCTGGTGGCTGTTCGCAGACTCGACCCTTGTCCTGGCCACTGCTGGGGGCATTTTCAGAATTTCGCCCTCTCTCCAGACTGGCCAACAGGGCCAAAGGCCATTTCAAAACTATTTGCAGGGGTCAGAGAGGATATCTAGCCATGCTGCGTAGGAAGTGTGCAGCCCAGCATGGGATCCATTTTCAAACTGGCCCCAGATCAGGAAGTGACATTTTTTTCCTACGCAAAGAAGCCAGATTTAACCATTCCGGCTGCTGGAGGCCAGGTAGGAAACAACACAAAAATACAAAACCCAAAGGACAGAACGCTTTTCACAAATGCACATGACCAGGCAGAGAACGTCAGAGGCTGGGAGCAGAAACAAAGCTGCAGAGCCATAAAGACAGAGGCCATCCCGAAGTTGACCGGAAATTAGCCGCAAGGAATTTTCACACGGCATATTGGAGTTGGCAGAGCTCCTTGGCATTCTGATTAATGTGCTAACTCACTTAAAATGTAAACCCTCAGCCACACAGAAGCTGGAATAAAAGGTTAGCACTTGCAGTGCAGTCCTAGCAGCAAGGAAGGGGCTCTGGGAGGAGCAGAGCCTAGATGGGAGCAGCAGCGGGCCCGGAAACAGCTCAGGATGAGCTTGGACAGGGACAAGAGTGACCCAAAGCATTCCGGTCCTGGCCACAACCAAGCATTGTCACCCTCAACTCAGTGAGGAGGACCTAGAAATTAATATCAGACACAAATTCCCTAGCTGGTGTCCATACACAACTGCAACGTGATACGTACATCACATCTCTCGGCGGAGACTCCATCCAGGTCCACATACTCCCTTTGCTGAGTTTTTAAAGACCCAAGTAAAAAAATCAGCAACGGGGCGCCTGGGTGGCACAGTCGTTAAGTGTCTGCCTTCGGCTCAGGGCGTGATCCTGGAGTCCTGGTATCGAGCCCCACATCGGGCTCCTCCATTGGGAGCCTGCTTCTTCCTCTCCCACTCCCCCTGCCTGTGTTCCCTCTCTCACTAGCTATCTCTCCCTGTCAAATAAATAAAATCTTTAAAAACAAAAAATCAGCAACAAAACCTCACAGTTACTGAGATACTATGTATTTTCCCCCAAAGAAGCGTAAGGCCCATATTAATAGTCCATGAAAAAAGCATTCTGTGGTGACCTACATTTGTGAAAGAGTGAACGCTCTTGCCTCCTGTCGCTTCCCCTGGAGCCCCGTGGACAAGACAATACTAAAGATGAAGAAATACAGAGAGGAAAAGGATTAGCTTCACATAATCCAGCATTTTCCAAATCCGTTTGCTGGGCCTCAGAACACTTGCGTTGTTGCTGTTGGTGCTGGCAAGCGTTCTGAGAATAGTTTGGGAAATCTCAGCTTCCAGAGTCGGAGCGCCCCACCCAGCTGCTACGGCCGAGACTTGGGGGACGGGGGAGGGAAACACAGACGCAGTGTCCGCCGCACCGGACAGCTCTAACAAGGCCCTGGATACCCGGAGCCAGCATGGCTGTCAGCCCCCGTCCCAGCACTCACCACCTACTGGCCCGGGGGTCCCTGACCAGTCCATGGGTTGGTGCTTTCCACGTGATATCGACGATAAAACTCAGACAAAGATGTCAGCCAGCCTGGGGTCACTCAGTGAGCAGTCAAAGGCGGGCTGACTGTGGTCCCCAGATCAGCACCTTGAAACGATCTCCTACCAATGGTGCCTCTGTTGGGTTGACTAGACACCCTCCACCCTTCACTCCGGTGAAGAGAGCAGCGACACCCTTATAGGTAAATTCCGGCATTATGGTTTTTTGTTTTGCAATTGTGGTTAGACTTCTTAAAGCAGAAGAAGAAAACCAAAGAATGAAATCCAGATTCAAATATTCATTTTCTAGAACTTTCTTTCAACCTACTTTATAAATAAGACTTGTATAAAAACTATAACCACTGTGTAGTTAAACTAAATGACTCCATTTACTGATCATGACATGTTAAAAAAATAAAAAATAAATTAAAAAAAAAACATAAAACCTTAAGGCCTTCTGCATTGCAAGCATTCTTGGTGCTAATTTCACCGGCAGAAGATCTGCCAACGAGTAGGTTCCCAAAGGCAGTGGCTGTGCAATGTCAATGAGCGTCCCGCAGCCCCATCTCAGGATGATGTCTGTGAAAAGGTCCAATTTTCTGATCTAACCTCTACCCTTTGTGTGCAGAGCCCACAGCCTAGAAGCCTTGCAGGGGGGCAGCCCTAGCAAAGGCCAGCTTGGCGAGAAGGAGACCACCAGCCGGGCCCTCCTGCACATGGCAGCTCTGGGAGGCACTCAGCCCCGTCATCAGGAGGCGGCCCGCTCACTGCAGTAGGCCAGCCCCGGTACACAGGCTTCTGGAGAACTACGAAGCTCATCCCAGGATCAGGGCTCTGCCGATTTCAACCAAGAGGGCAGCGATCTGGGAAGAGGGAATGCCGCCTATTTCACACACAAAGTGGTGGTGACCACAGCAGACAAGGAAAACACCAGGAACACGACCTACTTTAATAGTGCACTCTCTTAAAATTGACTCCGGAGGCAAAATTCACATTCAGATGCTGGTGGGGGACGGGGGGACACTGGTGACACTGAGGAGGGTGCTATGACAGGTTGTCCTCTAATTGGGAGAGCTGCTAGCTAGGGTGCCCATTCGGAGAGCAGGGTCTCACAGGGCATCAAAATCATTCATATGGAAAAAGACTCAGCACAATGAGAGATAAAATTAAACTGTCATAAGATGAAGCAAATTCAGAAAACCAAAAACCTCAGCTTTTAACCAGAACACTGAATTCTTTGAACTTGAGAAAGATTGGACAGCTTTGGCGAGAAAGCGGCCGTAAAGCTAAGTGGCATGCCGTTCGTCTGGCGTTTTGCTCGTCGTGTTCACGCACCCGGCGCAGGCAGTGAACGCACAAACCTAGAGGCCGAGTTCTGATGCAACTTCGGTGCATTTAGACCCCCACACCCCAGCAGTGGGTTCAGAGCTCCTGGATAAGAATCAAAAACAAATGCATACTTGGGTTTTCACTAAGTAATTTAAGCCCCAAATTATCTGAACAATCGTTGCCATGGAGAATTTGCATAAAAGGCTCCAATGTCTGGCACACCTAATGTTCCGACATTAAGCGCCTACGCCTCGCATGCGCTCAGCAGGCATGTCAGCACGGTTCACTCACCTGTCTGCTTGTTAGGAAACCGCACAATGGCCAAACCGTTGGGATAAGTTGTGCGCGTTATCTGAGCGTCTGCGTAATAGTAAACCTGTAAGGACCAGAAACATCCATGTTGGGATGCTGTCTGTGTTATCATTTTGAACCTGGGTTTAACCTAGTGAAATACATCCTGCAGTTGGGAGAGGCCTGCCCTGTCCACGGGAAGATCCTGGAGCTTGCCAGTAGTCTGAGAGGTTACTTACGTGGAGTGGCCCTGTCCTTCACCTGGGCAGGCTCTGAAACCCAAAGCCCATCCGGCCTCACAGCCCTGGGGGACCTGCAGCCAACCCAGGCCCTGTGATTTCATGACGGGCATGGTGAGCATGAGCCGTGAGCCCCATGACCATGAACTTTCCAGCTCAGACCAAGCGTCTGTCAGCAGCTCGAGATAACACAGACAAGCCCCCACGTCGTTCAGACACCTACGGAGCCCTGCCTCTGCAACTGGTCACAGGATCGCGAAGTTTCAAATCACGGTGACTCCTTTGGTTTCCAGCCCAGTGGAGAGGGAGTGTGGGAAAGAGCAGCTGTGGATGAGGATGGTTATGGGGAAGGGAGGAAGTGTTCCTCCTGGCTCAGCTGAGTGGCCCTGAACCATACTGACGGGAGGAGACTTTAAACAGAAGCAGGGCAAGAAAACAAAAATCATTTCATGTTTTCAAAGTGAGAACTTGGAAGGCAGACATCTCACTCGACTCCTAGTTTGGGGTACCTGGTCCCGGTCACCTCATGTGGGTCACCTACAAGGATACCACCACCTGCCTGTCTGGAAAGGAGGCACAGTGAACACGTGGGGGACGTGTCTGATAAGCTATTGCACGCACCATGCTACTGAGAGCCGAGGGACTGGCCTGCCCTCTTGTTCCGGAGGCTTTCTTCCTGTGTGCATAATTTGTCCAAAAGTGACACACAGTGGAGAGTGTCTGTTTCTCTATCATTAGAGTGATTTTAGGTGCAACCCCAAGCCCGGGGCTCTGTTTTCCCTCGAGAGCAGAGGGCTGGCTGGCGGTGGAGAAGAACACGGCCCACTCACTCAGCAGGTGCCCCACGATGGCAGGCTTGCACTAGCTGCGATGGCTGCCCTGGGATCGTGCCAAGGACCACGATGGGAAGCCTTTCCTTCCAAGGATGGCAGTGGGGTTCTGGCTAAGAAACAACTTCAAGAGCCTCCAGGTTCGGAATTTAAACCCCCAAATTTTGCAGAGTCTCTTGTCCCCATACAATAGCTTCATGCCACACGGACTTGCATGTCTCCTGGGGTCACAAACACATCAGGACACCCCAGCATCAAGGGGGCCTCTGTCTACCGCAATCTGCGGCCCACCTTCACACCCATATCATCTGCCATTACCAGTTACGGCCGGAGACCTGGCCGTTGTTATTGCGTACTTAATACGTGCCAAGCAATATCTGAGAGCTCTGAATTTATTCCTTGCCATACCTATGACAGCTTTTCCTCACCTCAACATAACTGACAATTTGGACCCCATTGTTCTTTGTTGTGGGGGCATCCTACGCACCCCTGGCCTCCACCCACTAGATGGCAGCAGCCCCCCTTCCACAGCCAGTTGTGAGCATCCGAAGTTCTCCAGACATGGGAAATGTTCCAGGGGGGCAAAATTGCCGCCAGCTGAGAATCACTAACCTACAAAATAGCTCTTTCCTGGTTCTTCTGATGCAGAAACTGAAGCTTGATGAGCTTAGTTAATTTGTTCCTGTTCGTACACGTAGTCACTGAGCGTCAACTAAGTCCCAGATCCCTGCGGCCCGTGCTTCCTGCTTCCCCAGCACTGGTGGGCTGCAGGGAGACAGGCCCTCTTCCCACTGGGCCGTAAAAGCCGCGCGACAGGGGAAAGAAGACCGCGTCTCCTTCCATCTGATCCATTTGACCCCCAGCTAGCTCTAGGAACGAGCTCCGGACTGACTGGGTTTCTGCGCTCACGCTCGTCTATAATGAATGCAGAGTCACTGAGTGTTTACTGTGTGTCCCTAGAGAACGCAGAGGCGGCGCGTTACTGTGTCCATGGGCTTTGCACCGTCTTTGAGCAAGGTCCCGATCCTGGTCTCACGTGGCAGAGGCTTACCGTCTCTGAACGGTGGAGCGGGAATCCACAGCCAGCAGGGTGCTGGCTCTTGTTCTCACTGTAACGTGGACATCGGGGGCTCCCTCGATTAAGCATCTCACTGCCCGAGGGCACCTAGTAACCAAAACTGTCCAACTGGCCAGAGGCCCTCATCCATGAGCCCCCAGGGGAAAAGGGTGCAGACGGGAAAACATTTTCCTAATAATTGGGTTGCTCTTGATTTAAAAAAGAAAACGCAAGTATGGAGGCTGTACCCACCACTCTCTGGTCTGGCAGGATCTTCTTCACGTCCCCATTTAAAAACCGCAGGACGGTGGTCTTCTTGCTGGCCCCCTGGTCCTTGCCGGTGCCCTTTGAGAAGGTGATGGCTTCACGGCCGTCCCCAAGTGCCTGAGCCACCTTCACAGAAACACAAAAGTTCCGACAGGAAAGATTACTTAGAGCGTGATTGTCATGCTTTCATTCTTCTTCGCCCATTCAGAATCCTTGTGTCTATTGCGTGCACGCACTGTCGACAGCAAGTGTTGTATCCCCACAAATACTCGCCGAATCAGTCAGCCCCAAACCTCACCTCATCCCTGAATCTCGCTGTGAATGATCAATGTTAGGATTTGCCCTCAAACCTCCGTTGCTCTTAAGCTCATGTTATGCAAACTTGCCTATCTTACCAAGTTATTAGTTGTAAGTCTACATAACCCGCGGTCATTGAATTTGGTGAATTTGGGAATCCTGGACCATGTAAACTGCGGTCATTACCATGTAAAAATGACTATTTGTACATTTTTCTTTCCTTTCCATTCCTTTGTTTTGATCCCTATGCTTCTCTACCCTGACCTGAAGATTCACTGATTTCCGTTAACAGTCAGCAAAACAGTGTGTAACTTCAGAGGCATAATGCTGAAGTAGGCATTATGAAAATATTATTCATGTAACTATTAACAGAAGGGGAAAAAACTGAAGAAGGGATCTCAAGATCTGGGGGGTTAATATCTGTACCAATGAAAAATCCAAATGGTAAAATGTGCTGTTATTAATTACGTTGTGACCTGTTACTCTTGACCACAGCTCAGGAATACAGGAGTTCATTCAATTGAGGAAAGTTGCAGGGAGCTAATAGCTCAAGGTAGGCTTCTCAAAGCCTCTGCGGCGATCCACCAAGCAAAAGTCAAAGGTGTACACTCCCTGTTCGCGATGCTATGGCCATCGGTTTGGGGTTGGAACCAAGATCTCGTTTGCCCTGGTCCCAAACCAACCAGATAAGTGAAGCAAGGTTGTGTTCAATTCAATCTTAGATTAATTGCTTAACCCCCAATAAAAACTCTGATGAGGTTTGAAGACATAATTGCTTCTCAGAAATGAAAAAGCACAAGCAATGTTTTAAATGTTTCACATAAGAAAAATAATAAAATCAGTTATAATTTTTTGTTTACCTTATAAAAAGGAAGACATAGCAAATAAGCAAGCAAAGAATTGCAGCACATCTGGGGCAAGACACACAAGAGATAGACCCAAGGCCAGAGAGATGAGGAGGTGGTGGCTCATGGGGCTCATGGGGGCTCATGTGGGCCAACAGGTGCGTGATGCTTCAAGGTGGAGAAAGTGAGCTGCCTATTTTTGAACCCACAACCTTTGAGGTATCCTAAGATTGAGTGATTGATTCATCTACATACTTATTCAAGAAATATTTAAGGAATATTACTTCCTTCTCATAGAGCTGCCTGCTGAGACGGTGAGATAAGGTCTTTAAATTACATGGCTCTTCCCCCCTGAGAAACCTGTACAACAACTACACTAAGAAAAAGCATTTAAATGAATTCTAGCCGTCCTGCAAGTAGCATTCCCTGTTGTTCATTTACTCGAACGTTTTCTCTGCTTGTAAGAGCACAGGTTCGCCTCTATGTCAGCCAGAGTTAACACACAGGAATGAGGAGGGCTCCACAGGCCAGCGGAACGGGCTCAGAATGATGGCTGGTGAGGGGCGCCTGGGAGGCTCAGTCAGTTAATGCCCAACTCTTGATTTCGGCTCAGGTCATGATCTCAGGGTCATGAGATCAAGCCCCACATCAGGCTCCACGCTGAGCATGGAGACTGCTTAAGACTCCCCCTCTGCCCCTCCCCCTCAAATCAATAAATGAATAAATCTTTAAAATGATGGCTGCAGAGCAAGGTGCTGGCCCGCCTCTGGCGAACGCTGCCGCTGTGTCCCCGGGGTGCATGGGAGACACCAGGTGCTATGGCTGCAGTGGGCACCTTCTTCGTGGCTTTCTGAGATGATGACCACCCCGTGGCCTCGCCCTTCAGGACCAGGAGGCCTCCTCAAGAGCTAAAATGTGGAGGCCAAGCCAGACTTAAGGCAGTAAGAGGCAAATTGGGTTTACAACAAGTTTTTCCTGTTGGAACATGTGTGGCTTTATTTACTGCAAATAAGCTGGCAGCCAATGACGCTGCATTTGTCCCCTCCAAGGGCTGCTGACCTGGCCCCTGGTCCGAGCCCGTGGGTGCCTGCACGGAGCACAAGTGCATCACACAGACACTCAGCCTCGGCAACAGAGTCTGCCTACCTCGCCGGCTGGGGGCCGCCTTTCTTCCTCTTTGTGCCCCTGTTTTATCTCGGCGTCCACGCAGGAAGGTCCTGGCTCTCCAGGAGGGTCCTGCAGGAAGAGAACAATCCTGGTGCCGAGAGGTCTCTGCAAAATCCGCGGCTCTGAGCAGAAGGAAGCTCATCACCCCGACATCCCACAGCCCTGCCCGCTGCACCCACGCACAGGGGGTGCACGGTGGGCCACGCTGTGTGTCCCGTGATGGTTTAAGTCCCCAGCCTCCTGGGCCAGGACGCTCGTGGGGACAGCAGTGCGCCTCACCAAGTTACACAGTGGTGGGGACGCCCCCCGACAGCTTGCTCAAGCTAGGGCGAGGGGTGCGTTCAGGATGCACAGCAGCCCGATTCAAAATAAAACAAAGGCCGGAGGCAAATGGCACCGCTAAGCACCCCACAGATGGTGTTGGAAGGGCAAAACAGATGCAGGCTTTTCTTGAGCGAATAGGAGGTAAATGGGACCTGTACTTTCATATTTTCCTACTGGTTGCCTACTTTTATATCATAAATATGTTTACATCCCAAATTTCCTGCCATGGAGAAAATTATTTCATTTTTTTGACATTTGTTATTAAATATAACACACAATAAATGGACCGCTAGATGGGGCTGAAATGTATTTTTGCTATATTTGCTTTTGATTCTATTAATTTTAATGAAAAATTATAAGTAAAAATGATATAAAAGTTTGATTTGGGAACTCTTCAGTGATGTAAAAATATCAATCTTGTTTTGACTAGATGCTAAATGCAACTTCAAAATCTAGGGGAAAAGAATGTTGCTTCTTATTGGGAAGGCTGAGCATCCCCAGAGAGTAGGGGCATTTGGAAGCAGGTCAGTACTCTGTTCTTCCCCAGGAGATGGGTGGGCACGACGGTCTCAGTCCTGGGGGGCTGGTGCCAGCCTCAACCCCACCCACCTGTGGCTCAGCAGTGCCCGGCAAGGAGCGGGCGGACCCATCAGTCTTCTCTGGGGTGAGGAGCCCGCCCTCAGGACCCTTGCAAGGCAGTGAACACGTGCCTGAAAAAGTAAAGAAACTGAGTTTTAAAGGACAGTGCACACACATCTTAAAAATTCTATTATCCTGATGCAATTTCTAAGTCCAATTTAAACCAACAGTGAACACCTTCTCTTTATTCAGGAGATTACTTTACAAATAGAGGGTCAGTCACACAAATGTAGGGTCAATTAGCAACAAGTGACATTTGATCTTGTAAGAAACATGAACTATTCGTTGAATATATTCAATAAGCATTTACTGGATGTCACTCTATTGCAAGTGTTAAGTTTGGGAGATGAAGATGGGAAGGTGCTGTCTCTGCCTTTAAGCTGAGTCTGGCCCAGAGAGGAAGGGGAGACCTTATCGCCATGATAATGTGTTTGCTGGGCAGCGGAGGCTTGAGGGGGGAGCCCCTGCCTCCAGAAGTTGGGGAAAGCAGCACCAAGAAGGTGCAGAAAGGAGAGCCTGCCCAAGAGGAAAGGCAAAGGCTGACGCCAGCCCTCTGGGACCCAGCTCTGGGTGTGCGTTCGCTGGGGTTTGGGGAGTGTTGGCGACACACAGACCAGGGTCCAGCAGGGGAATTGGAAAAGATGCTCAGAAAGGACCTTGCATGCATTGGCCATGGTTAAGATTTTGGGTGGGCACGTGTAATAAAAGCTCACACCTTCAAACCAGCAGCAAATAGGAAGGAAACCCCCCGTGAGGTCCTCACTGTTTTCATCAGGGGCTGGGCTGCCCTCCTTGAGCCGGATGACATCCGCGGCTGGCTCCGGCGAGTGATGGCCACTCGGTTCTTGCAGACTTTGGGAGGACCGGCGTGTGTCCTGGAGCAACAGCAGCCACGGAACCTGAGCCTGTGACTTCAGATCAAAAGGGATAAAGAAAAGGGGGGTAATCAGAGGGGGGAATGAAACATGAGAGACTATGGACTGTGAGAGGCAAACTGAGGACTTCAGAGGGGAGGGGGTGGGGGAAGGGGATAGCCTGGTGATGGGTAGTAGGGAGGGCACGTATTGCATGGTGCACTGGGTGTTATACGCAACTAANTACATCGGAATCTGGGGATGTACTGTATGGTGATTAACACAATATAATAAAATAAAATTAAAAAAAAAAAAAAAGAAAGCTGCGAGCTGCAGAAAGCCATTTGCAAGTGTCAAGGTTTCCCAGCAACATCCCAGGACTCGAGCAAAAGCACCGCGCTCAGCGCCACCAGATAAGCCGGTGTACCAAATGCAGGGATATGCAAAGCAGGGCGGAGCAAGTGACCATCAGCTCAATCAGTTTGCTTCTTTAGATGAACGCCTTTCTAAAGAGCCCCGTTTTCTAATCTACGGGCATACAATTACTGCGAATGGACGAAACCATTCTGAGTCATAAATTGAGTGTTCCTGTCCGATCTGAGTGGAATGCTACCGAAGTGGACATTGTAAAGACAGCACGGCTGCCTAAGTGTCACCTGTCCATCCACAAGCGCAGCTGGGCTCTCCGCAGAGGGCACCCCCCGGGAGGGAGGCACAGTGCGTCTGTCCTGAAGACTTCCAGAAAGAGTTTCATCTCCAGCTTCACAGGACCTTGTCTCCCCTGACTCGGTTCCTTCTGTCTTCATCCTCACCGGCTGGAAACAAATGTGGGGGTGTTTTCATGTTAATAACGGTCACTTTACCCAAAAGTATCTGCAAACACACGGTGCTGGCTGTGAAGGAAGCCAGACCAGTACAGTTCTGTTCCGACATCCCACAAAGCAGAACACGGCGCTCTTGTGGGATTCAGGAAAGTTGTGGCTGATCCCCTTTTCTGGCTGGCCACCACAGCAAAATAAATAGCTCAAAACCAACTTTTCTGGCTGGCCACCACAGCAAAATAAATAGCTCAAAACCAACTTTGAAAAAATAAATAGCTCAAAACCAACTTTGAAAATGTATAGTAAGAGTTTTTCTACCCTTTGCAGGATTCAAAAATCGATGGTTTTGAGGTACGGCTAAGCCAGGGATGCATTCACTCATGCATTCATTTCTGAAGCAACTATACTGCATGCATGTCGCTAATTCAGCTCAGTGTGGGAACAGAGGACCAGGCTGCATCTCAGAGGACACCAGAGCCACACAGCTCATCCTGGGACTTCAGAATCTCTGCTTGCATGATCCAAAAAGTAGCTTTTCCCACTAGCAATAAATGCTTGGCTTAGAGCAGATTCCAGACTCTCCTTCCAGGAGTGAAATACCGTCTACTCAGCAGTCGGGTTGGGAAAGAATGTCAGGACATTAGGTCATCTTGATGAGTTGGGGGTCTTCTCGGTCCACATTAACCCTGTCACCCAATGCTGGCTGAGGACAGAGAGGGGCTTCCCAAGTATAAGGAAGATGCAAACCTGGGACGGTCACCAACATGCTGGCTGCCGATATATGTTAAAGAGCAGCTCACCTGAGCAAGAGAAGTGCCGTCGAGATCAAACAACATCCTACACCGAGGCCCCGAAACAAAGCCCATGTGGAAACAGCAGGACAAGCCACAGCAGTGACCCCAGGAAATACCATGGCTTCAAAGCCAAGGGACGCAGGAACCAAAGGACATAAAAAGATGTGCTACTTAAAGTCCCTGCCTTATCAAATTCAACACCCAAAAAACAAATAATCCAGTCAAGAAATAGGCAGAAGACACGAACAGACACTTCTCCAAAGAAGACACACAAACGGCCAGCAGACACATGAAAAAGTGCTCAACATCACTCGGCGTCAGGGAAACACAAATCAGAACCACAATGAGATACCACCTCACCCCAGTCAGATGGCTAAAATTAACAAAACAGGAAATGACAAATGTTGGCGAGGATGTGGAGAAAGGGGAACCGTCCTGCACTGTTGGTGGGAACGTAAGCTGGTGCAGCCACTCTGGAAAACAGTGTGGACATTCTTCCAAAAGTTAAAAATAGAGCTACCCTATGACCCAGCAATTGCACGACTAGGTATTTACCCCAAAGATACAGATGTATTGAAAAGAAGGGGCACCTGCACCCCAATGTTCATAGCAGCATTGTCCACAATAGCCACACTGTGGAAAGAGCCCAGGTGTCCATCAACAGATGAATAGATAAAGAAGATGTGGTTTATATACATACGATGGAATAGTACTCAGCCATCAAAAAGAGTGAAATCTTGCCATTTGCAACAATGTGGCTGGAACTAGAGGGTATTATGCTAAGTGAAATAAGTCAGTCAGAGAAAGAAAAATACCATATGATTTCACTCATATGTGGAATTTAAGAAACAAAACAGATGAACATAGGGGAAGGGAAGGAAAAATAAAATAAGATAAAAATAGAGAAGGAGGCAAGCCATAAGAGACTCTTACTCTAAGGAACAAACTGAGGGCTGCTGGAGGAGAGGTGGTTGGGGGGATGGGGTAACTTGGTGGTGGGCATTAAGGAGGGCACGTGATGTAATGAGCCCTGGGTGTTATATGCAACTGATGAATCCCTAAATTTTACCTCTGAAACTAATTTTTAAAATCCCTGCCTTAGGCTACATCAATGGTAAGAAAGCACACAGCCCTGGGTGCCAGCCCTCACCGGTGCTCAGCTCCCAGCCAGACTCTCTATGGTGAGTGTGCTGAAGAGATCACCTGCCAGACTGCATCCCTGAGTTTGCAAGGTCTGGATCCCTGAGTTTGCAAGGACTGGATCCCTGAGTTTGCAAAGACTGGATCCCTGAGTTTGCAAGGACTGGATCCCTGAGTTTTCAAGGCCTGGATCCCTGCTTTCACAAGGACAGGATAGTAAGGGTTGCTCATTTGGGGAGGCAGGATTTTTCAGTGAGATGCTAGTGAGATACATGAGTTTGGGTGCTGGACCTCTGCTTTCTTTTAAAGATCATAAGCACTGAGGGTCACCTGGGAAGAAGGGCCATGTTTAGATGACTGTCTTTGTCCTATGACAGTAGCACTATGACTTCTGCGGCCTGCATGTTTCAGTAGTATTTCTTCATCAGTTGACAGAGGTAACATTTTCCCTAAAGCAGATTGTGATCCCTAAAAAGCAATTAATCACAAAGAAAATTCAGAGGAAATATCCGCATCTTCATAGATATGGTGACGACAAGAACCAGCCAACAACTGCAATGTGCTAGGAACAAATAGGGATGGAAGGGGAGGGGTTTCGGGCTGGTTTCCCCCCCCAACCCGTTGAAGGTGCTCACAGAACACAGCACTTCCCAAATGTGCGTTGTTTCTCACGGTTGTTCACTATTTCAAAATACCCCAGGTTCCCAAAGACAACAAAATAAATAGCACCCATATTTATTTCCATGGATTATGTGTCTTCAACTGGGAAAGTATTGAAGAAAGAAGTAAATGTGACCTTATTTTTTGCATTGTCTCACGATTTATTAAAGATTTGAAATGCAGAATCCCAAGCTTCCCTGCTCTGAAGCAAAGCCTGGAAAGAGCATGACGCTTGTGGCGGGATGCGGGATTGTGTCATTCACCGCTCAGCCCGTGATGGGACGACAGGACGTGGCGAGGGGAGAGGCCTGGAGCTGCCTTTCATCTCATTTCCAGAGCCACTAATCCTCAGTCTTGCTCTCATGTGTCACTGGCTGTTTAATACGCTGTCCCTACAATTGTGTCTGCACGCTGAGGTGCCTGTGCGTACCTGACGGGAGGGTCACGTAGCCATGCTGTTCTCATCAGATCCGGTGTGTCCTTGTAAACAACCCCACCATCCTGGGACCAGCGCGGTGCCCAGCGTCAACAGATGTTTGGAAAGTCATAAGCACCTGAGCTCAAAATGAGTGTGTGTGGGTGTGGGTGAGTGTGAGTGTGTGAGAATCATTGTGTTACAGCTGGAATATCCTAACTCCTTGAACCACAGACTTAAAAGTTCACACAACAAGTACAGATAAGAAATATTAGGACTTTCCCGAGTCCACTGGAAAATAGCCCACTTTTAGTTTGCCGGGATTTACATGGTTTCCTGTCGACACCTGTGCTCAGACCTGCAATGATCTGAGTTGCTCAGACGCACACTCAGGAACTAGAGGACAGACAAGGCAGCGGAGCCCTGGCCACCGCCTCTCCAGCACATTCCCTCAGCCCTGCAGCCAGCCCCACAACCTGGACCTGTTGTCCTGAAGCCAGTCGTCCTGCCGCTTGGTTCCTAAACACAGACTCTCTGAGGTGGGGCAGGGCGGTCCAGGTCTCATCCCCCACCAGCTGTCCCGGTGCATGAACAGAGCGCCCCCTGGGGTTCTGGGCAAGGGCTCTGGCATCAGGGAGCGGAGCCCCAAATCCAGGCACTCCGGGTCACCAGCCGCGTGACCGTCGGGGGTTAGCACCGGGGTACCTGCCGTGGGCAAGCAGGGATGCACGGCACCTGCCTGGCCAGCAGCCGGTCCCCGGGGAGCACTGGCGGCTGCTCTCGAGGGTTATCAGGTGCACGCAGAGAGCAGGCCACTGCTCCTTGGCCACCACTTATGGGACGGAAGTGGGGTTGCGGACAGCAAACCCTCTCACCTCTGGAGGGCAAGCATCACTGCCCGCGCCACAGACCCCGCGTCCACCATTACTGGGACGCCACCTGTAGGTAAAACAAGAAAGCCTTCCATACCAGGGTGCCCGCCTTCCTTCTGGCGCCCAGGGCAGCTGTGACGGCCTCCCAGGCTCCCGGCCGCGGCGGCCCCGAGGCCTTCAGTCCGACCCGAAGCTGCAGGTTCTGTCGCGTGACAGCGTCTATCTGGCTCTGGAGCTGGCGCTGAGCCGCGGCCCACCGGGACTCCTGGCTCCTGAGCGCCTCGTGCAGCCGGGCCACCTGCCGCTGCAGCCGCTGGTCCCGGAGAGCAGGGGCACAGAGGGCACCGGGGGGGGGGGAAGGGCAGACAAGCTCTCAGACTGCGCTGCTCTGGCTGGCTCCCGAGATCTCCCGCAACTCCCTCCAGCCCGTTCCCACAGGAGACGGGATGTTTCTGGGAGAGGTCGGGGCGTCCGACCGCTGAGGAGAGAAACAGGGCTGTGGCACCCTGACCCACTTGTATCGAGCGGTGCCCTAGCAGCCAGCCCACATAACACGACCAGTAAAGATGGTTAGTGAATTACTTCGTTTGCAAAAAGAGGCTGAGAACTCTGGTTTCTTTCTTAATCTTACCCTGACAGGGCAGCAGGCAAGGGAGTACAGAGCAAGCGTTTGAGATGATTCAGACGGGGTTATAATCCTGGTTTCACCACTTCCTCGCTGTGTGACCTCAGTTAAGGCACCTCACCTCTCTGGGCTACCGTTTCTTCTCCAAAATGATGCCAGAATGACTCAGGCCGTTATTTTGAGAGGTGGGGCCTGGGCCGAAGGGGGGCACCCAGAGCAGAGGACGGAAGACGTAGATTGAGCTCGGGCTGTTGTTTCTGTATTTCCTGCGTCCATTGCAACATCTCACAGGTTTCACATTAGCACACGGAACAGACGTGCGGATACAAGAGAAACTGGCTACTGGGCAAAACAAGGGACATCTTTGTATGTAAGAACCCAGGTTGTGTTCGGGAAGGAAGGTTCAACCCGCCTGTGTGAGAAGCGGTTTAGCAGAGAACCATAGAACAAAGAAAATGAGTAAATAAAACCAAAAAACAAAAATAACCCAGGACACCTGGGGGGCTCAGTCGGTGAAGCATCTGCCTTCGGCTCAGGTCACAATCCCAGAGTCCTGGGATCTAGTCCCGCAACGGGTTCCTTTCTCAGCGGGGAGCCTGCTTCTCCCTCTGCCCTTCCCCCGCCTGTGTTCTCTCACTTTCTCCCTTAACAAACAAATAAAATCTTTAAAAAAAAAACCCTCAAAAAAAGCATTTTCCTCTCACAGACATTATCTCTGAAAAATAATTAGAATCACACTGCAAATTTATGATTAAAAATGAAAATTATGCAATTCGAGAAGAAATTAGTGACTGCATTATTCTGTTTATTCTAGAAACAGTGGGAAAGAAACTGCATTTTCATTTTAAATTAAATTCATATCGTCCCCCCAGGAATTATCCTAATAATGCCAAATCTGTGAAGACTGGCATGGCCCCAGGGACCTGGGACAATTGTCAGGCACTTTCCCACCGGGAGTCTGCGGCTTGGGGTTTGGGGCAGAGGCGCAGGGGAGAGGTCAGCGGGGGGGAGGGCGGTGAGCCTTCTCCAGCACAAAGTGGCCCGACCAGGCCGTCTGTAGGGGCTCCCCTGACTTCTGGTGCAGCCTGGGTGCAGGGGACGGACCCCCGGCCCTGGACACACGCGGCAGCAGGGCTTGGGGCCCAGAGCCCCGCTCTGATGCTGTGGGGAGGATGCGAGAGCATCTGCACACTCGCGGCTCGAGCACCAGCCGCGTGGAAACACCATCTGCTCAGCGGCGGCTGTGCGATGGACACTGGCACCTGCTTCCCAAGTTCTCTTGTGTCATCCTGAAACTAGCCTTTGAGGGAAGTGATCTCCCAGCTAGCATTGTGAACAGAGGCCCTACAGGTCAGTCACCAGTCCGAGGTCACCGACTCACAGATGAAGCTGACCTTGGACGAGGGGCGGGAGGAAACAAGGGAAGGGACAGAGAGCAATCTCGGCTCAGAGGTCGCAGAAGAGCTGGAGGCCCACTGTTGGTGATGCGTCGGGGACAGAGGCGTCAGGGACAGAGGTGACCCTGGCTCGGGGCTCAAGGACCAAGCAGCACCCCCTGGGAAGGGTTTCCAGCTCCGGTGGAGATCGTGTTGCTCACTGTCATCCCAGGACCCCTGCCCTACCCTTTCCAGGCAGTCGTGGTCCGTGACTTAGAAAGAGCTTTACACTGTCCACGGCCTGAATCTGGATCCTATTTGAGGAGAACCTCAGAAATGTCACCTAACCCTCCGAGCCAGGGTTTCCAGCTGTATCGAAACTGCCCTCTGTCATGGGGTCACAAAGGGCACTCCCCCTCCACCCCTGCTGTGTTGAGGGTCTGTTCACTCATCCACGTGTCTGTGTCCCCATAAGCCTCTGAGCAACTGCCCTCAGGAGTCAAAAACCCCGAGACTTGGGGCTGCATCCGCCCCGTGCTGCTTTGGGACCGTAAGCAAGACTCCCTTCTCTTTATTATTAATGTGGAATCATAACTGCTCTCGCAGATTCCTGAGACTCCAAGGGGGTGGGCCCCTCACACGCTCAGGGCACCTCACACACTCACACGCTCTGGCACCCAGGAAATCCAGTTACTACCAGTGCTCCTGCAGCCAATACCTCTGAATTCCCAGAAACACAAGGGAAACCTGTGTTGTATTGAAATGGACATTTTGTCAACGGTTGAGAACGTAGCCGAAGCCACGGCACTCTAAACCCAGCAGACCCGCCTGCCCATGGGACCCTTCATTTGATGCTGTCTTTCCAGGATAATTGGGGTTGTGATGGGAGGTAGGGTCTTACACCGTGTGGCCACGGCCACTGGACACGTGGCACCAAGGGAGGGGGACACATGGGGGTTTTCATGGAAACTGGGTGGAAAGAAGTGGTCCCCTTCTCCAGGGACAGGCAAGGAGGCTGAGGGCACTCCGGAACTCTGGCTGCACAATTGAGGTCATGCACACTGTCTAATGTTCTTCTAACCAAGTTCATCCAGTCTCGTGCCTTCCCTTGGATTAGGGAAGCAGGCCGAGACACTCAAATCTCCTTACACTCCCCACCCTGTCTCTCATCTACCAGGACACAGGGCTGCAGAAGGAGGAGAAGCAGATGGCCCTCCTACCGGGGAGATAAGTATCAATGTCCATGCTGAAGCATCTGACCAGAGGAGGAAGCCAGGGCAATCTCAGTGCTGGCCTCAGGCTCAGGATGGGGACGGCTGCAGGGGAAACTAAGGAAAAGCCCCGTTCCGTACCCAGTGGGGCCACTCACCAGCATCTGCTTGGCCTGGCTGTCTTCCCCGGAGAGCACGGCTGTGTCCTCAGGATCGGCCCCAGGCCCGCCATCCTCCTCCAGGCGGCCGGTCTCGGCAGGCTCCGTGGGCTCCTCGGTGGTCAGCATCCTGCTGGGGAAGAAGGAGGCGGTCAGGAGCGGCCTGGGCCCCCCACCCTCCACTGTGAGGTGAGCCTGAGAGACAGCTCTTTGTCACGGCCGTCTGTCCCTACAGTGACCAAACTGACCCCAGGAAAAGGCCAGCTCCGTGTCAGGAGCCACAGACAGAGGGGCCCGAAGAGGCCACACACAGCCTCTCCTTGGCAACCGAGAGAAACCGCTTCAACTCCTGGAAAATGGGCCCCCAGCGCCGTGGCGCACATGATCAGGGGCATCTCACAGGGAAACCTGGGGGCTCAGCTCCTTCACCGGCCCCGCTGAGCAGTCCCCAGCCTTCCCTCCCAAAAACCCCATGTCCTGTGCTGAAAGTACGGCTTTCCTAACAGCTTCGGGGGTGGAGTGGGGCCCCTGGGGAGCCCCCTCCCCCCCGCAGGCCTGGCTCCTAGAGAGGCCGGCGCTGCCCCCACTGTGCTCCCGACACCTTCCCAAACATCCGTAGAGGCGCCGCTTTTCCTGCTCTTGCGCTCCCTTGGGGCTTTGAACCGGGAGACACGGGCCGGGGAGCGGCTCTCAGAGGACAGCTTCGCCACGGGTGCCAGGAGGCTCGCGGCCTTCCTCTTCTCTCCGCATGACGGGAACGGGGTCTTTATCAAGAAGAGGTTGAGGTCTGACCCAGAAGCAGATCAAAGACGGTCTGGCACACGGATGAGCCTGAGGCGGGGTGCACTTACGAGGACAGCTGGGATGGTAACAACCCGTCACCCGCACATGAGCGGGAATGCACCTGCTCGCAAGCTGCGGAGTCCGCAGACACGAGGGTGAGCGACGTGACCACAGTGACAGGACACAGGCCGCTGAAAGCCGGTACCTCTTGACGAAAGGCAGTCAGAGGCACCGACAGGGAAGACTAGTGAACGACCTGGTATTTCCGCCATTCCATCCTCAAGGGGGTCTTCCTGAGGTCTCACCGGGAAGTCGGCTTCACTTCATCACTCCCACGGCCCTGAAGGAGGAGGCCCTTCTCCCCCGTTTCTCTGACACGGGGGCGTCATGCCAGGTCCTCAATTCCACGCTCTTCACCCCTCCAGTGCGCGGCGGTCCCCCGGGCTGCCGTCCTGTCCCTCCAGCGTGCCCCCCACCCCATCTGGTTCTAACGGACTCCCTGCCTTAAAGGGGCATGCTGTCCACCCTCCCCAGTTCACCGGGAGGCCCGACGACTTCAGAAGCTTAGGGTATAATTACACACCTATTAATATGTGATCTGAACACAGTAAGCTCATCGTCTGGGGAAATTATCTACCCACATCGGCAATTAGAAATGCCAAAACCTCCCTCCCAACTCACCAGAAAAAGTGCCTGATAGCAAGTTTTCAAGAGATAATATATAGTAAGAACTCGTTTCTCTTAATGCATATTCTTGAAGAAATATCAGCTGTAAAATTAATCGCACGATTTCGAGACAATGCAGACGATGAAGAAGCAGGAGACTCAAGGTCAGCGTTACGCGTTAGCCGTCCTTTCTCAGCGATGGGCCTGTGGACGTCGTAATCACACATTTAGGAAGTCTGCCCATACACACTTCTCACCGTGTGAGACCCTGGGGCTGCCGTGCTGCGGGACGGGGCTCCAGCTCAGTGGGGGTTGCCGGTGCTGCTCCCCGCTTGTCTGCTAACCAGCCCTTGCTCTCCTGGACCGGCCTTTGTCGGCCGGGGTGGCCCAGTGCCCAGTGCTGTCTAATATTCAGGCTGTCCATGGTATAGCTGCGGGACCCCCGGCCCGGGAGCAGAGCCCCCCGCAGAACAGCTCCGGCCACATGAAGCAGGACATGCAGAGGAGCTCCTGGAGGCCTGACACACCTGCTGCCCAACACACCTGCTGCCCTGTGCTCACTGGGGAGGCCAGGAAGCCCATGGCGCCAGGGGAGCCCCGAGCTCAGCAACGCGCTGTCCACGCGGGCCCCCGCCCCACCCGCCGCAGCCTTCAGAGTCACGGAGGCATCTGCGGTGCCCTCCAAGCTGCCTGGTCAGGTTTCGGTCTGTCTGACCCTGCTGTGACATAGGTCAGTTGACTAGCTCTGCCAGAGACATGCACGCAGGAGGCAATAAGCATTGACGTCTTGAATGAATGGGGCAAAGCTTGCAGGGGTCCCACGTTACTCTAATGCAAGATGGTGTAAGGCCCCTGCCCGCACCACACCTGACTTGGTGACGTCCTGCAGGCTATGCTATCCCCAAAATTCTTCCCCAAGTCAAAGGCAGACACCTGAGAGCCGTCACTCCTTGTTTTCTGATCTTAGTTAAAGGATACATGGTTTTGAAGTAAGAGTTGTCGGTACCTGAGTGATGAGTGTATTGAATCCCGAACGACGGGAACAGCAGTCGACCCTATGTGTGCGTGCTCTTCAATAAAGTAGTCCGCTAAGGTCACGAGTGAGGCATCTTCCCAAGAGGCCCCAGTGTGCGTGCGGGATTCAGGTGGGGGCCCGGACAGTGGAGGTGGGGGCTGCCAGACACAGGCGTACGTCCCTGGAAGAGAGCCGATTCCTGACACAAAGCTATGCGGCTCTCTCTTGTCTGGGCCTAATGAGTGAACCTTCGTGTGTGTTGTCTGACCACCCCTGTTTTTCCCCTGGGATAGTGGAAAGCCTTCTTCATGGGTCACATCATAGTCTCCTTCAAATTCCTAAAGTTTCTCAGTAAGTATCATTTGAGTTTTGTCGACGCAAATCGAACAAGCCTATTAAAATTTCTAGAAGAAAGGAAGAGTTTTATTTGAGCCCAAATGAGAACAGCTGCCCAGGGTACACCACCTTCAGGAAGAACAGAGAGCTCCGGGGAAAGAACACTTAATACAGGGTTATATGTGTTTATTTCGCCCAAAGAGTTACAAATCATCATGACGAAGAACATTCCAGAAAGTTACAAATTTATCTTATGCATTTAGTATGTGTAGGCTGCCTGGCTCTGGTCTCATGGGAACTCAAAGAGGTTTTACTCCTATCTTTATGACTGAAATGTTTTTTTTTTTTTAAGATTATTTGTCAACTAAACAGATGTACAATGTGTGCTTGGGGCAGGAACAGAGCAAATGTTTGAAGTGTGGTCAAGTCGTTCTGACTCTGGAAAAGTTAAGGGACAGCTCCACTGGGAGCCCAGGGGCAGGTCCACAGACATTACAGCTGAAAATCTTTCTTCTATAAGTTTCTTCTATCAAAAAATACATTAATGAAAAGCAATATTAGAGTTTATGGTAAAAAAAAAAAAGCTACAGAATTGAAATTAAATAGAGACAACTATATAATTTGCCCTTGACCCTGGGACTGGGAAAACCCAAAGTGGGACTTGCCCCGAACCCGTGGAGTTACCATAGGGAGAGCTATGGCACCACGGGACGGAGTAGAGAACCAGCCCCTCATTGCCCGTCCCAACAACCCCAGCCCCGAATGCGCAAGCATTGTCTGATTTCTTGTATTTCCAAGCAAACTTTGAAGTAAAAAAAAAAAATAACACGCACTAATAGAGAAGGGATTTGTGCCAATATTTGGGGGTGTGTAGGGAGCTGGGGCCTGCAGCCAAAGCCCGGTGGTTATCTTCAGAGCAGTGCTGCTCATCGGTGAGTGGAACCAAACACAGCCACCCACCCTTCGGCCCCCACCCAGGAGCGTGTCCTGCCACACTCAGGTCCACGCTGTGGGCTCTGCGCCAGGGCCTGTGGTGTGGACACGCTGAACTGCCTTTCCCAACCGTCCCCAGCAAGCACAGGGCACGGCATGCTGACCGAACATTCAACATAACAGTCTGAGGACCATCTAAGCATGATGTCACACATGTGCGCACACGCACACACATCAATTCCGAAAACCAGAGTGCAATGGAGAAACACCCCCAAAGCGATGCTGTAAATAAACGTAATTCTTACCTCCTATGATTTTGTCCTTCTTTGAATCTGTTTGAGAGCCGAAAGTTCCAGACGCTAGCTCTGTATTTAAGCCTGGCTTGCATTGGTGTCTGCTGACGCCAGGTATTCTCTCTACTTCTATGTGTATTTGGTTTTCCATAGTTAAAATTTAAAACAAAACCGTTCCAGTTCCTACACAGTCAAATCACCAAGACTGTGCTGTAAACACTTTCATAATCACTTTGTCTAAAAAAGCCCAAAAAGTATAAAACCTGACAAATGGCCTTCTTCTGAGAACTGATTAAGGGTATGGATTTTTGTTCGTTTTTAAGTCATTTTGCCCAATGTAAGTATTGCTACCTTGACTTCTTTTGGCATCCTGTGCATGGTAGATGTTTCTCTATCCCCTCGCTTTTTTAATTTTATTTAAATTCAATTAGTTAGCATATATGTGTCATTAGTTTCAGATCATTCACTCATCAGTTGCATGTATCACCCAGTGCTCATCACATCAAGTGCCCCCCTTACTGCCCGTCCCCCAGTTACATTGATAGACCTGTATTTATTGCCATCACTCATCATCAGGGAAATACAAATCAAAACTACAATGAAATACCACCTCACACCAGTCAGAATGGCTAAAATTAACAACATAAGAAACAACAAGGGTTGGCAAGGATGTGGAGAAAGGGGAACTCTCGTGCACTGTTGGTAGGAATGCAAACTGGTGCGGTCTCTCAGAAGAACAGTATGAAGGTCCCTCAAAAGGTTAAAAATAGAGCTACCCTACAACCCAGCAATTGCCCTACTGGGTATTTACAGAAAGGATACAAAAATACTAATTCAAAGGGGTACATGCACCCCTATGTTTATAGCGGCATTATTTACAACAGCCAAATTATGGAAAGAGCCCAAATGCTCATCGACTGATGAATGGATAAAGAAGATGTGGTGTATATACACAATGGATTATTAGCCATAAAAAAGAATGAAATCTTGCCATTTGCAGCAACATGCATGGAGCTAGAGAGTATGATGCTGAGCGAAGTAAGTCAGTCAGAGAAAGACAAGTACCATATGATTTCACCCACGTGGGATTTAACAAACAGAACAAACAAGCAAAGGACAAGGGAGACAAACCAAGGAGCGACTCTTAACTGTAGAGAGCACACTGCTGGTCACCAGAAGGGAGGCCTGCGGGGAGACAGGGGAAATAGGCGATAGGGATTCAGAGTACATGTATCATGTTGAAAATAAAATAAAATACAATAATATAAAAAATGTGGATTTTTTAAAAATAAAGGACAACACTTTTTTTCTTGAGGGAACATTTATAAAAACTGTTCCATTCTAAGTCACCAACTGCCCTCTGACCTCTCACTCAAGCTCCAGCGAAAGGGCATCTCTAAGATCAAATGTCACCTACTGAAACTTATGGAACGTTCTAGACATTTCTTTTTCCTGCTCAGAAGGGTTTTCTCAGCCTCCAACAGGACCTGACCCAGTCATGAGGCCCCAGGTTGGTGGTGGGTTGATACTGAAGGGCTTTCCATTAGCATCCCATGTCCCTTCCAGTCCTACTTAGTGTTATTTATGGAGATTGGGGCTCCTAATTGGCAGGGAGGGTGTGCTCTGTCACTCCTGCCCCACTGCTGCCTGTGGGGTGATGCTGCTGGCCAGTGGCTCTGCAGACCTCTGCTGCTCCCGAGGGCATCCGGGCCTCCCCATGACCCCTCCTTGGCCCTGCCAGGGTCAGCCTTGACCACTTCCAGAGAAGCCAGCCTCTTTGTCCAGGAATGCCCCAAGACCTGGGACCAGGAAGCCACGTGCCCCACCCAGAAAGGAGGCCAGTCCTCCCGGGGTTGCCTTGTTCCTCTTCGGTGGCTGTCTTTGGCAGTCAGAGTCTATTTACCCGCTCAGGGCACGAGTTCTGGGCCAAACAACGAGTGGTGGTCAGTATTTTGTTGTTAACTTTCTCATGCTGGAACCTCTTTCCCGTGTGTTCCCTGCGTAACCATAGGTGCTGTGTGAGATGCCGAGCGCTCCCGGAGGGGTGCTTGGGTGGGGCACATGTTGTCAACAGTGTCGGCTATGGCTGGGAATTCTGGGCACGTGCAAGAAGGACAAAGACATTAATTGTGGGAACTTGGTCCAGGTCAAGGAGATAAATCTCCGGAGGGTTCCGTTTCCTCATCTGCAAAACGAGAAATTAGGGTTAACTTCTAAGAGCTCACTTGCTCTAAAAAATACTGTGATTCTATGATTTAACAGAAAGGTCATTTGTAGCTGATGATGCCAACGGAGAAAACAGTTCAAAAATGTACTAGTAACTATGCCTTAAGGTAATCCCTGAATAAGAACAATTAGATTGACCAGATTATAATGTTCTTCAAACACTGGGAAATGTCTAGCTAACTGTAGCCAAGATGTCTTAGTTTGGTGCATAACTGCCCATTCCTCCCAACGCCTCAGGTTGAGAAGCCCAGCCAGTCCTGAATGGGGTCCACTGTGAACATCAGCTCCTCTTATCTGCCTGTGTGGGCAGATCCCTCATCTCCTGGAAGTCCCCTCTCTGCCTTCTAAGTATCGGGTCAAAAGGCCTCTTGCTCCCTAGGTTCCCCAAAACTGTGAGGACTCCAATGTGAATGTAGATTCAGTTCTTGTTTGATTGCAATAAAGGGAGAAAGGTACTTGGTTGATAAAATGTGATTCTCTAAGGATCCCCTCGCCTCCAAGCCCGTGAGGGTCAACACTCGCCCACAGGAGGATGGCTTGCCTAGCAGCTCGGCTGGGAACTGTCAGGCTTGTCATGACCTCCAGCCCGAGAAACAGGAAAATGAGGTCTTCTCCCCAAAACTCGAACCTCAGTAGCCGGAGCACGAGGACACAGAGAAGAGAAAGGGGGAGATGCTCGGCAAGGATCAGGCTCTGAGAAGTGCACTTTATTTATTTTTTTAAAGATTTTATTTATTTATTTTCGTGAGAGAGGGAGTGAGCACAAGTGGGGGTAAAGGCAGAGGGAGAACCAGACCTTCTGCTGAGCAGGGAGCCTGACATGGGCCTCGATCCCAGGACCCCAGGATCATGACCCGAGCCGAAGGCAGACACTTCACCCACTGAGCCCCCCGGGCGCCCTTGAGAAGTGCATTTTACTCAGAATTAAAAACCCTCCCATTCCTGTGTCAGCCCATCGGCTTGCTGACAAAGCACGAGGCCCAGGCACGTGGTAGGATAACCCGTCCCTGAGGGGACATCAGACCCCGTCGCGAGTCCACCAGGGGAGCCGTCTGATCGCTCTCTAAAATACAAATGAATAAGTCAGTAAGCAAATAACTAGGTAAAAATTGCAGACAGAATGGAAGCTAAAGCCACATTGTAAGCTGCGTCCAGCAGCACTGAATCTTGCTCATTTGCATGACATTCTGGAAAATTCTCTGCTTTATAAATGCTGTTTTTCCTATTTGACCCTATCACTGCCTATATTTTCTGTATAGAAGGGATCACTTCTGTAATTAGAAAATAATTACAAAATTAAGAATTAAATTATTAGGTTGTGAGTTTGCATTGTGCTGGGGAGAACCAGTCCCAGACGAAGGTCAAGGCTTGTGGTCAAGGTGCTGACTACGCCCCCTCAGGCTTCACGCTCTCCTGGGAGGAGAGAGAGGGGACGTTCCTGTGATTAGAATTTTGCCACTGGCCTCATGAGAATGAGAATTTAAAGATCCCTTCCGACAGGTCTTGCAGCTACAGAAACAGCGGACTTTGGCCCACTTGAACAACAGGGGAAAGAGGAACAGAAAGGAGAGGAAGGGCCAACTGGGGGGGGGGGCGTCATCAACCCCCTTGGGGTCTACGCCCTGATTTGGGAAGGGTGAGGGTTGGGGATGGGGAGCCAGCACAAACAACAGCTATGTTTGACACGATTTATTTTTTTTAAGATTTATTTATTTATTTGAGAGTGAGCACGTATGAGCAGGGAAGGGGCAGAGGGAGAGAGAGAGAAAATCCCAAACAGACTCCATGCTTGGAGCCCAATTCAGGGCTCGATCTCACAACCCAGAGATCATGACCTGAGCTAAAACCAGGAGACAGACAATTAACTGACGGAGCCACCCAGGCACCCCGACACCATTTATGTTTAAAACTACATGCGTGCCTCTGCTGGGGGTATCACAGCTTCTGTCTTTTCCCTTTTCATTGCACATTTCCGTGTTTTCCATTTTCATGCTTTGAGAATATATCAGATGTACAATCAGGTAACATTCAAGATTATTCTGTAGAGATGCTTCAAGGGTCATCAATGAGACTGGACTGTGGTCCGTGTGCCACAGATTTATTGGATGAACAAACAAAGTAATGAATAGCATACTTAAAATGACCAGTTTCACGAAAATCTATCTAAAAATGCCATTTCTGGCTACCTTCAATCCATTTCTCCAGCAGCAGTGAGACGACACCTCTGAAAACCTGGTCCCATTTACCAAGAGCACGGTCAGTTTTGCTTCCGTCCACACCTTCCTCTCGTAGGTCCAGTTCGGAAGAGTTAGGGGTTTTCCATCATTCTGAACTTGAAACTCTGTTTAATTTTAACACGTGCCCAAAAAAATGATGAAAAAGAAAGTTGTTGTGGCTTTTTGTTTTGTTTTGTTTTGGGTTTTTTCCCCCCACTAGGAAGCACCTTTCTACACTTGGCCTGTGTTGGAGTTTGCATATAACCGTTCACAATTTTATTTTTGTAGGATCACCATTTTTCTACAACAATAACTTATGTTCACAGTGATCTCTCATGCATGAGACCCTATTACATTCGTCATTCACTCCTTTGGTGGTATTCGCATTGTAGGGGTGTTCTGAGGTGTTGGAATTCTTTCACCCGAACCCTAAACTCAGATGCACGCTCCAGTCGTCACAGGACTCAGCCACGTTCGTGGGACTTCGACCCCCTGAAGCTGCACTGCCAGCTCCTTTTTCTAAAACATTGCCACTTTTCTTGGAAACGACCGTTGCTCCTTCCCCCCAAGGCTCACCCTCCCCCGGAGTTGGAGGTGAAAATAAGAGAAGTGAAGAGTCACAGCTCTTAGATGGGAGTAGCGCCTCCCTGGGATAGCGTAGGAATTCCTTACGAGGAGAAGCAGGGTTGAGGGAACGGAATGCGGTATATGGCAGCAAGAAGAGAAAGCTGTCGTGAACTTTTGAGAGTCTCCAAGACAGCCACTAGCCAAGGTTGAGAATACAATGTGCAGTCAATCTGTTGGGACCGGCAACCCCAGCTGAGGGCCCGTCCCCCGGCTACACTGTCCCTGCCCCAGGCCTTACCCTGGCATCCCTGACTATAGTTTTCCTTCTCCTTCCCTGACTCCGTCCCCATCCCATTTCAGCTCTTACTATTATTGGATTTTATTCTGCGTTCCTTACAAATCTGTGTGTATTCCTTGGCCTTTCCTGCTGGAATATCAGTCCTTAAAGTTAGGAAATATTATGAACATTATAAGTATTTGTATCCCCGGCACAAAAGGAACAACACTTAATATGTTCCATTTTTTTTTAAATAAATAAATGTGTAGTAAAGTATTTAACTTTGCCCAAAAAAAAAAGGAGTTGACCTTTGGCCTCAGCTGCCAGGAGGTCATCTCTGAGCCCTTGGAAGGTCATGCCCGATAGAGACATCTTTTCCCCGGAGGCTTTGGGATAGCCAGATGGTAATACTGTGATGAGGGGCAAGGGCTTTGGGCCACGCACATCAGCTGTCCCTCCAGAGGGGAAGGAGCCTGAGATGGGCCACACGGAAGGTCAGCCACCCTTACATGATGGACCTAGGTGAGGCCTCTGGACATCAAGGCTGGGGGTCCCCCAGTTGACAATGCTTGAGGTGTGTTGGATACTGGGAAAGCCACCCCGACCCAACTCCATGGGGAGGACAAAAGAAGGTCCACCCTTGTTACTTCCCTGGACTCTGTCTCCCTCCCTCGGTGGATCTGTGTGTCCTTTTTCTGTAATAAAATGAAACTATGAACAAAACAATGTCCAGTGAGTTCTTGGGATCTTCTAGAGAATTATCAAAACTGGGGGTGGTCTTGGAGACCCCAGATTTACAGCTAGTGACTGAAAAGAAGTGGTCTTGTGGGGACCGTTGCTCCAAACACCACCATCATTTAACCTCAAAGCGAGTGACGAGAAAATCTAATTCAGAGTAATTATTCAGTCTTTACAAAGTCTTCCATCTGGTTATCCTCAGACATAAAAGAAAAACTGAAAGGCAAAGCAGAATTAAATTTGTGTGTTGGTTTGAAGCAATGATTCAGTTTTCGTTTAAATTTAGGAACAGGCATGTAAATAAAGCATACACCATAAAAACTTCTCTGCAGAAGTTTCCTTAATGGGAAGAGCACTGAAGAAATAGTAATAGTGATTGAAAATAGAGTTTCTGGGGATAATAAGATTTAATAAGACAAGATCCCTAATGGAGAAGCTCAAATATTATAACTTTAAAAGACAGGAAGTAAAGAACAATGCAATCTTTAAGAAATAAGGAAGATAAATGTGTATTGAGAAAAAGAAGCAGAATTTTAATTCTGTTGTTTTTATTTCCTATATTTAAAAAGGGAAATGCTTGTGTTACCTATTGAGCTAGGATATCTGTAATTTAGAAGGTTTCCTGTATAAGCTGAAATCTGCAGCTATGGGGTAGCTTTGAAAGTCTGTCGGTCTTCAATGTGTTGTGAGAAGCACGTTTGAGTAGCTTGCATCTCTGAAGAGCTAGTCGCCAGCTTTTCTGGGTGTCCTCGTGTGCCCACAGCCTTGGCAGAGACGAGGCGGGGGCCCGCCGAGCGCTCCTCACCTGGAGCTGGCCGTATTGCATCGTCTCGCGGAGCCGCCCACAGTGAGGGTGCCGCTGGCGAGCCCTCCTCCGTAGAAGGCAGCAGTCTGGAGGCGCCCGTTGGGACAGCCCCACAGTCTGGGTGCTCAGAGGGCTCTCCCAAGCTACCTTCTTAGGAAACAAAGAGACAGGTGAACCTGCCTGGTGCAGAGATGGGTAATGTGTGGGCAGATGGTCCAGCTGGAAAGGAGAACTCTGATAAAATTAAAGCAAGAGGAATAGGAGTCAAATCACCTGAAATATCAGGTTAATCAATGGCCCTGGTGGGCTTCTAGAGATGTGGGCTTTTCATGACATAGGAGTGAACTGTGGCCAATCAGAGGCAACAGAAGAGCGTGGTCAAGACCCCGGGCGCTGGTTGGAATCTGGGCTGGGAGGCCTGCTCCTGCATTTACCAACTTGTGAGCTTGAGCAAATAACCCAACCCCTCTGGGCCTCCACGTCTTCAGCCATAACACAGAACTTAAAGTTGCACCTGCTTCACTCCGTTGTTGCGTGGTTCACCGCGATAACGTGGGTGAGCGCGTAGCGGTGCTGGACACCAGACAAACACACAGTAAGCCTTCGTACCTATTATTGCTGGGACGTTTCTAGGTCTAACGTCAGGTCCCAGGAGGAAAGACATCAGGGCACCCAAGAACTGATGGTCGACGCAAAAGCAAAGCAGTATGCCAGGAGCGAAGAGAGTTCTGTTGAACGTCTGAGCGTCACGTGGAGTTCACGACAACTGCAAACGGACCTGGCGCCCACGGTGCCCCAGGCATGTGCAGGATGAGTCAGACACTCATCGTGACCCTGCGAGGATCACTCAAGACGCTGGAACACAGACGTCCCTTCGCTTCCCGCAATCACACCCCTGCTAAGTGCAGAAATCAGAGTTAGAATGAAAACGTGTTTGACTCCAGAGCTCAAACCACACGAAACAGAACCGAGATAATTAAGGGTCAACAGGGCATCAGGACCCAGGTGAGTTGGTGTCGAGAATGGTCCAGAACCAAGGTCAACGTGGTCCTCAATGGGAAGGGATGACTGGATTCGTTTACTATCTCATGATCCTGACCTTCTGGTGGAATCTATGCATCTTGACCAGCCCTCAGTTCTGCTCTGCTCTCAGGGCCCACGGAGGCCCACAGGTCTAGATCCCAATCCAGGCCGTGCAGGAGGGAGGGGAAAGCTCCTGGCAGAAAATGAAATTGACAGAGTAAGAGGACAATTGAAAATGGCCAACCATGGGCCCCCAGAGTGTCGTCTGTGATGTCAGGACCAGATTTGGGTGCCCGTGTGTGATGGAGCCCCGTGCAGGAAAGTCTCAGTCAGCGTCCTTCCTCTGGGGGAGGAGCCCTTCCCCACGAGGCATGCTCAAGCTTTGGTTCCCATCATCATTTTTACTGTACAAAGACGAGACGTCCTGGCGTGGTGAAGCCTCTCCGGCCCCGTGGGCAGCAGCCACGGACGCGTACCTGTGCTCAGCCAAACATTCGGGACGTCGTCGCTCCAGCAAAATGCCAGATGATGTGAAGTGAAACACAAGTTCCCCTTTTTAGGTCAAAACTGCAAGGGTTTTTTCCCTCCCCCACCGATCCTCTTTCCCCAAACAAATTTTAGTTTGCTTTTGACTTTATCCTGATGCTGGTTCAGTACTTTTCTTACTGAGAAAATGCAGAACTCCTCTATCCTGTGGCAGGAAAAAGCCCGTTTCTTTCGTTTTGTGGGAGGGAGCGTCTCCCGAAGCCCAGCTCTGCGCTCTGCCACCGCAGAGCGGAGTCCGGCGGCAGGATGGGCGACATGCCCCCCACCAACTGCTCGGTGCCCAGCGTCGCGGTGGAGGTGTCCGTGGCCACGCTGCTCCTGCTGGAGTGCGGGCTGGGCCTTCTGGGCAACGCCGTGGCGCTGTGGACCTTCCTCTTCCGCCTACGCCGTCTACCTGCTCAACCTGGTCGTGGCCGACCTCCTGCTGACCTTCTGCCTGCCCTTCCACGCCACCTTCTACCTGAGACGCAAGGCGTGGCGCTCTGGACACGCGTCCTGCCAAACCCTGCTCTTCCTGCAGGTCCTCGGCCGCGGGGTGGGCGTCGCCTTCCTCACGGCCGTGGCCGTGGACCGGTACTTCCGGGTGGTCCGCCCTCGGCTGAAGGTCAACCTCCTGTCCCCCCGGGCGGCCTGGGGGGTGTCTGGCTTCGTGTGGCTGCTGCTGCTCGGCCTCACGCACCAGAGCCTGTTCGTCTCGGAGGCCGCGTGCCCCAGTCTGGAGCCCGGGGGACAATTGTCCTTCAGCCTCATCTGGCAGGAAGCACTGTTCTTCCTGCAGTTCATCCTTCCCTTTGGCCTCATCCTGTTCTGCAATGCCAGGATCCTCAGGACCCTCCAGAGGCGACTCCGAGACCCCGACAGACAGCCCAGGGTGCAGCGGGCCCAGGCGCTGGTGACCGTGGTTGTGGTCCTGTTCGCAGTGTGCTTTCTGCCCAGCTTCCTGGCCCGGGTCCTGTTGGCCGTCGTCCGCGGGGCGGGCGGCTGCAGGGTCCTAGGAGTGATGGTGCACGTGTCCGACGTGGCCAACGGCCTCACCTACTTGCAGAGCGTGCTGAACCCGGTGGTGTACTGCTGCTCGAGCCCCACGTTCAGAGCCTCCTACCGCAAGGTCTTCAACACCCTCAGGGGCCGTGGGAGGGAAACCGAGGCCCCGGGGGACATCAAAGGCTCCTACTCCTGAGGCCGGCCAGCCCGCCGGCCCCGGGGCACAGGAAAGGCGGGGGTCTGAGCGCTAACGACCAGTACTGAGGGTTGCAGGGAGAGGAAACTTCGGGGCTGCGCCACAAGGACCGGGACCCACACGCCGGCACACACGCGGTCTGCGGGATTTCCTTCAGCTACTCTGCACCATCGGACCGCGGAGCAGAGTAGCAAGCCAGAGCCTCCTTCCCACCCACAATGATGCAGACTGAGCTGCTGACCTGGAAGCAGACAGCTGCTGCGACCCCTGCCACCTCCCCCAGAAGGAAGGCGTTCTCATGGGTCTGTCATGAAAGGATGAAGGCAGAGACGGGCGCTGCTCTCCCTCTGTCTGGTCTTGGGGAGTTGTCTGCTTTCACTCTGCAGAGAGTCTGCTCTCTCCCCACCTGCTGCACAGACCTGTGATGACCGACCCAGGAAAGTGGCACGCGGGGCTGTAGGCCACGTTCGGGGTGCGTACCTTATCGTGTTCCATGCTCGGCTCTGCCTGGTACATAGTGTTTTACAGTTGATAAAATTTTGGTTTGCATAGACGGTACATGATGTCAAAGACAGCACAGTTTCCTAGTTTATTATAAGAAATACGTTCCTACTAAATTTCTCAAAATTGCCGCCAGAACTTCTCTCTCAAGTTTGACGGTCTAAATGCTTCTGAAACTCTCTTTGCTTCCCTGCTCTGAGGAGTCCCTGTAGTTTATACCTCGTGGAGAAATGTGCAGTTTCCACCCGATCCCGGGGCTTACCTGGCGCAGAGGGGCCCCCAGGGACCGGCCCCGGCCCGGAAGGCCACATGGTCCTATGTCATGCTCTTAGATTATGCCCCACACCTGGAGCTCATGACGGTGACAAGAAAGTTTGGAAGTCTCCTTCCTGACTGCCTTGTCTCATTCTCTGTTCAAACCTGGTGCTGTGGTCCCCAAAAGGGACTCGCCAAAATGCTGAGAGGAGGCACAGGGCCTAGTTTGTGACGAGGCCCACACCTGGGGCTTCCCTGGAGCCACACCTGCCTTGTCCACGCGGACAGAGCCCTGCTCTTCCCCAGCCGCCCCATGATCTTGGTAATACTCAGGGCTAAGTGGTGACCTCAGGCCAGAGGAAATGGCAATCTGACCTCCTGTATCGCTCGCCTACCAGGTAGGCTCCTTCTCGGAACCAAGTTTAAAATGTGCATGTGTTCCTGTCCTGTGCTCTGCCTGACACGGTCCCCGGAGGATGGCAACTGCGCTCAGCGAGACTGTGCTACTGTTGCCCGTTTTGTGTCCTCCCGAGTGAGTGGAATTTCAGGAGACTGGCAGAGAGCTGTGGCCAGGCAATTATGCGAGAGGTTCGAATAAAATTCTCTGCTCTGGACACAGTCTACACCGTGACTGTCTTCTTGTCGTGGGCTCACTGCACGTGCCATTCCGCACGATGCTGCTTTTTAAAAATCTAACATTTAACATACATTCAATTAAACATAACCTTTTCCACGTCATGATAAACTCTCCATAGGCATTCTTTACTTGATCCCCCCATAATCTGTCCAGATGTTTCTTAACCATTTCCCTGAGGCTGGACATTGAGGTCTGCGGCCCTCTGCACAGGTAAATCAGGCTGTGAAGTCACAGCCCCCCAATAGACCTTGCTGCAGCCCTGCCCACGGGCCTCCTGAACAGGCTCGTGGCCCCGCGCCAGGCTCTGCGTGAACCTTCCCGGCACAGCAGTCTCCGGGCTCCTTGTTGGGCCAGCCAGCCTTGCCCAGGAGCTCGGCAGCCAGCTGCACTTCCCACCGATCCCTGCTCGTTCACCCGGCAACTGGGGGTCTCATTGCAGCAGAGCCCTGGCCCTCCTCTCTGCTCCTGCCCACACAACAGGTGGGGGGCCCAGGATCTTTAGAAACACCTGATGCCTCGGCCAAGCCTGTCGTTCTGACTCGGTCAGTCTGGGGAGCCCTGGGGCCCCACGGTTTTTGAAGCACCCTCGTTAATTCTGTGAATGTGCGGCCAGAGCTCTGTGCACTGGGTGAGTGGCCACGTTCAGGGCCCTTGGTCAGCATCCTGCTCTGTCACTTCCTAGCTTTGTGACCCAGGACAAACCGCCCAACCTCTCTGAACTTCCCTCGCCTGTGAAATGGGGGTAACAAAACCCTAGCCGTAGGATTGTTGCACGGCTGAAGGAAAACAATGCATGAAACGTTGAGCACGGAGCCGGGCACAGCACTGGCGTCCAGCAGGCATGACTCTGCTGCTCCCGGGGCTCGGTTTGTTCCTACCACTTTGTTTCCCCCCCGCACCGGACTGCGCCCTGCGGGGACACTGTGCGTTATCCGTGCACCCCCAGCACAGAGCCTAGAGCGGGACGGGCAGCCCGTGAGCTGCAGGTCTCAACATTCTGCCAACTCAAAGGTTTGTCAGGTTTCTTTCTTTCTGGGAAATCGTTTCCAGATCTTCTCTGAGCTTCTGTCGTCCGCGAATTTCGTTCATCACGTCTGTGGAAAGGGACACTGTCTCTGCACGTTGGCAGGTTCCGGCTCCAGCCGACACCCGCCTCTGAGGCCGTTTCTCTGGCATCGTGTCCTGTCACTCCAATCGCAGAAGCCCCGCAAGTTCTGCACCAGACGCTGTCTTCTCTGAAGACGTACTGTGGAGGAAGGGTTCTTGCCCTTCTCCAAACTATTTTCTCTGAGTAGGGAAATGAGTCAGAAGGAAAGTGTGGGCAGGCAGCAAACGACGGGCCTCAGAACCACAGCGACTTTGCTGTCAGTCGCAAGTTTTACTTTCTTTTCTCCTTTGCCTCATTTCTCATAATTCAGCAGGTGCACAGTCTCATCTGTGAGTCTTGCAAATCTCAGCATTGTCTGGAAGGACGGCCAAGAGACTGAATTTCAATCTGAGTGATGATTTCTTTCACTATTCAGAGGAGACCATCAGTGTTTTTAAATCCTGTTAATGTTGTCATTTCTTATTCCAACTCCAGGAGGCCACTGATTCCTCCTTGGCTAAATGTAAGTCTTCCAGGGGTGCACAGAACAGTCGGATCTCTGTCTTATGACTTCCTGCCCACACTTTCTGGTCCAGCCCCTGAGACTGGCCTCTTCATAAAGCCCCCTGGCAACACCCCACCTGCACCCCGACACATTCCCCCCACCCTGCAGGTCGCCCTCTGGCGCTCACACCTGCTCTCCCCTCTGCGTCCCTGCCCAGAATCTTGGAAAGCGTCCATGTATCTTTACGTCCCTAGCACTGTGCACAGGGCCTGGCACATAGCAGACACGGACTACATTTGTGGAATAAATAATAAATACATGATCAAATCGACCTGATTTAAAGTTAACAAATGGACTTTATTAATTACTTAACAGGTTTTTTTAAAATTTTTTATTATGTTATGTTAGTCACCATACAGTTTTTTTTTTAAATATACTTTGAAATTCTGGATCGAGAGGCAAACTTAAAATATCCTTAAAGGATTTTCTAGGAAGACACTAACACAAATAAAAATAAGATAATTTTTCATATTTATTGGAGAAAACGTTTTCACAGTTACTTCTGCCACTAATGGAGTCAATGATTTTGATTTATTTATGGGTCAGGGTAATGAACTGACTGTGTAACTGCCCATGGGCTGGGTCAGGGGCTGTGAAGTGCGTCAGCAACTTTCAGACACTTCTGGAACACACCACTAGTGTTCATGGACTCCCCAAGCGCTGCCGTCCTTGGAATGTCTCCCTTTTTACATTGTGGTAAAAGACACATCACGTAAGATTTGCCGCCTTAACCATCTTTGGTGCCCAGTCCAGTGGCAGTAAGTATATTCACACTAGTGCCGCCATCACCACAGTCCATCTCTAGAACTTTCCATCTTCCCCAGCTGAAGCTCTGACCTGTTTAGCAAGCCCAACCCCTGCCCCGCTCCTGCCACGCCCCTGCTGCCCACCTGGCTCCTTTGTGTCTCCGGGGATGGGGCTGCCGCAGGGACCTCATGAGGGTGGGCCGCAGGGTGTCTGTCTTTATGTTGCTGGCTTATTCAGCTCCCCACCCCCTCCGGCCCGAGCTTCCAGGCTGCAGGAGGGTCAGAATTCCCTTCTTCCAGGCCGAATAATATGCCTTGCGTGGACAGACCACGTTCTGCTGACCCATTTATTTGTGAGCGGACACCTGAGCCACTCCCGTGGACGGGGGAGCGCAGCGGTCTCTTCCAGACCCCGCTCTCCATCCTGTTGAGTACGTAGGTACCAGAGGGATTGCTGGATCGCCTGGAACTCTAGCTTCCACTCCCTGAGAATTTGCCAGGCTGTTTCCTACATATGGGTTCCCCACTTCACACTCCCACCAGCAGGGCTCAGGGGTCCCAGCGCCCCCACCTCCACCCCAGCACCGGCTTCCTAACGGGTGTGAAGAGGGTGAACATGTTCTTGAAAAGAAGGGTGTGCCCTGAACCCTGGAGACCGAGCAGAGGGAGCCCTGCCCCAGGGTCCTGGACAAGACAGCCAGGCCGGGGCGTTTGCTGTGTGGCCCCAGATCTCACACAATATCCTTTCCGCCCGAAGCCTCAGCCAGAGGACAAGCCTACCTGTGAATTCTGTCCGAGCAGCTGTTACCTGGCTGGCGGGACCAGGTCTTTGGCGCGCGGCCTCCCCAGCACCTGCCCCGCTGCCCCCGCTCCGTGCAGACGCCCCGGCCCCTGTTCCCCTCCACGTGGGGTGTCCGTCTCCTGCCCTCCCAGACCAGGCCCAGCCATGCCCCTCTCCCGGAGGCTGCAGCCCCTCCTGCACAACCCCGGCTGCTCCTTCACACAGCAGGTGTGAGGGTATAGACCGTCTACACCCCACACAGGGTGCATTGTACTTCGTAACACACTGCGGCCAAAAACAGTAAATGCACCACAGGTTTTTCGTTTGCAAAACCTGTGTGGTAAGCAAGGAAAGTACTATTTCCCCGTTTGCAGGTGAGCAGACTGGCACTCTGAGGGGTCAGGAGTGTGGCGGGGACCGTAGGTCACCAGTGGGCAAGACCAGGCTGTGAGCCTGGGCGTCTGGGCACCAGACAGGGGTCTCTCTGGGATGTTCTCGGCCTTATGTTCTTGGGCTTTCATTACTTACTTAATTTTTATTTTCCACAACTCCAGTTGCGTCCCGGTAACTGGGCCTCTGGGGAAAAGACACAGAGTTTGCTAAGCACCGTGGGGTCCATGCCCACCGTGGCAGGGTCGCTGAGTCCAGAACATTCCGCAGCTGATTCAGCAGCGTGGCACCGCTGTACCCCCTTTGTCCCCTTGAGTTGGCATCGGTCCCTGCGAACCGCGGTCCGCTGCCATCCCTGGTGCCCCTGCAGGCAGGGCCCAGGTGCACTAAGGCGAACAAAGAGCTCCCGCAGGTGCAGGTGGAGAAAGCAGACAAAGGAGGCGCAGATGGGCGGGGGGGGGGGCAACGCTGTGGTCCTGCATCCGCGTGAGCCCGCACACCCACTGGTCCTCGACAAAGTTTCGTGGGCACCCGTGGGAACCCGGGGAAACGTCGGCAATGAAGGTTTGGTAAAGGCTCCCATAAGGCCGGCCAGATCCAGGGGCCCAGAAGAAACTTAGGGAGACGCTTTGAGGGATGCGCTTCGGTAACTAGAGGACGAGGGGAGGCAAGCCCCTGGATTTCTAAGGAATGAGAAGGGACCCGCTCCAGCCCACGGTGTCCGAGGGAGCCTGACACTCGGGGTAAAACCCCAGGTCCTCCACTCGCGGCTCGGCACGTAGAGCCAGGAGCGAGCCGCACGGCCAGCGCCCCGTGCCGACCGCGGGGAGGACAGCCTCCTGGGCACCCAGCGAAGCAGGTCCTTCCTGCACCACACGCTCCTTCCCTGCTCAAACCTGCGAAGGCTGGAGTCTGCGCACACGGCCGGCCAGCTCCTTCCACCTTCCTGCGAGGACTGACAGAGACCACAGCACGTCCACGGGAGGGAATTCAGATGACCTAGAATTAAAAAGTACTAAGAATACGAAGTGAAAAGAGAACTTACAAATGCCAGAGATATTAACCAAAAACTGCTACACGGCTTCCCTGGTATGTATTTTATTCAAAAAGTATACCATAACATGGAACGGTATTTTAATGTCCTCATCGAGGATAGCAGCAGGAATATTTGGCCCAAACTGTACTCTTACTTTCTAAGTTAAAACAACTACATACGGCACAGAAGGAATTGGGGAACGAGGCTGGGGTCACAATGTCACGAGCACCACGGTTACCAATTTCCTCCCTTCCTTCTGTCTGTCTGTCCTTGCTTCCCTCCCACACCCCTGGTGTTCTGGCCCTCTCCCACCTGCTGGGGAGACCAAGGGGCAGCATTTCCAAGCTGCCCCGCAGGACCCCCTCTCCAGGAGTGCTCCTGGCCCCAGACTGCGGCCACGGGAAAACACCCGGGAATCTTCCCTCCATCAGTCCATCAGTCTGTCCAGGGGGCGAGCACAGAATGCTTTCTGCATTTTCACTCACAAAGGACAGCGGGCCTGATGGGCGACTTGGAGTCCGGGGAATGGAGCCGTAACATTCCTGCCGCCGTCCCCCCTTGGCATCTCCAGCAGCTTCTGAGGACAAGCGCATGTCCTCAGGGGACACGTGTGCGTAGGGGACAGTCCAGGGGACGGCCTGGTGTCCCTCAGGGCCCGCGGCCCCTGCAGACAGATTTGGGGAGGGGGCATCGTTTGTGGCGTGCGGCCGCAGCAGGGAGAGGAAAGAAGGAGCAGCAGACACAGACCTCCAGGCCCCGCACAGGCGTTGCCCACGATCTGGCAGCAGGAGGCTGGGGGTGTCCTGGTGTGCCTGCTGTGTAGACTGGTAAATGACTGCCTATACCAGCTGCCCAAAAGCCGTATTTCAGCCCACAGACAGATTTTGATTGGCCCACAAGGTATTTTTAAGTTTTCATATTATGTGTAGTTTAAACACACACACACACACGCATTTTTAGAAGTCTAGATTTCCAGCTCTTGAAAACCGGAGATTTACCAGCCCTGGATACTGATTCTCCCTGCACTGGCAGGGGTGCATCCCTGCCCCGTGATGTGGAGTGTGCACACCCCTCCCATGCCCACCAATGTGTTCCTTCCACGCCCTGAGGAAGCTTACCTTGTGGCTCCCCTTCTATACCTCACCACGTTTTAAGCACAGTTTCCCAGTGTCCTTTCCTTGGTAAATGTGATGGTTGACTTTCTGTGTCCACTTGGCCACCCCACGGTGGTCAGTGGTTCATGAGATGCTAGTCCAGGTGTTGGGTGACGGTGTTTAATGGATGTGGTTAACATCTACAGTCAGTTGTCCAGGAGCAACGAAGATGGTCCTTACTAATGTGGTGGGCCTCATCCCATCAGGTGAGGGCCTTAAGAGCCCAAACTCTGAAGGTGCCTCCAGATTGGGACTGGAAAACCTGCCTGAGGTTGCAGCCTGTCCTCTGAGCTTCAGCCTTGCCCGTCCCACAGCCACACACGAGCCACGTCCTTTAAGTAAATCCCTGTATCTGCGTGCTCACCCCATGCACTTTCTCTGTAGCACTGAGGGACAGAAGGAAGACAGATTCTGTGCCCTGCTGCCCACGCTGCCACGGAGCAGAGCAGCAATTTCAATGACACCTGTCATTGCGGAGTTTTGGGTTCACTCTGTCCCTTTGTTCCCACTGCAGTCACCTCCAGCTCCCCACTGACATCAGTATTTCTGTACCAGCTTGAGGACAGTCCCAAGTCCCCAAAGCCCGTCATCTCGTTTCTGCTCATCATCAGGCCAGTGGTCCTCATGCCATGGTCAAACCACACTGGGTCAGGCCACTGCTCATCCCGCACTGCTCAGCACGAAATCCAGCACAGACACAGGTTTGTTTTCAAGCTCTGGACCAAAGATCACACTGCTCTGTGATCAACATGTTTGTATGACACTTCTTAGATTTGGCCAGAAAAAAAAAAAGCCACGCCTCCCCACACACCTACCCACGTTTCACACCTGCATGCAATAGAATCACCAATTCTGAGCTAAGTGAGTTTTTTTTTCAGTGAAAACATACCAAAGGCATATTTAATAAATAGAAATATTTCTCTTTTTTTTAGATTTTATTTATTTATTTGACAGAGAGAGAGAGCACAAGCAGGAGGAGTGGCAGGCAGAGGGAGGGGAGAACCAGGTGCCCTACTCAGCAGGGAGCCCAATGTAGGGCTCGATCCCAAGACCCTGGGATCACGACCAGAGTCGAAGGCAGACGCTTAACTACTGAGCCACCCAGGCACCCCTAGAAATATTTCTAAACTTAAAAAACACAAGGCAAAAGAAACCATCTCTAAGCCCGAGCAGGAAGCTGGGGTGCAAACGCAGTGCACATTCTAGAGAAAATAAATACGTTTCTGGGAAATGATTCCTAGAGGCTGCCGAGAGTGTGGCTCAGGTGGACCACGTGAGATGTGGGGCTCTGGTTTCTAGCATGCATGCTGCTCTCAGGTGGAGGAAACTCCCCAACCCTTTCATGAATCATTGTTCTCATCTTTCCTAGAACTCAGGTGCGACCACACTTCCGAGGTTGGAGACTCCAATCGGTAGCATAATAACAACCTTGTTAGTATAATTAAAAATCCTAGTATAATTAATAAAAAATAACTCTCCTATGATGATATTATTTTACCCGCAACACATTAAAAGCAATTAGAGCTTTTATTTTATTCGAAAACATGGTGTTTCTTTGACTTCTAACACCAGCATAAGACAATGTAAGAGCTAGCTGCCTAGAAAAACACACTGCCTATTTCTTCTATCAATACAAAAGTAAACACCCTGAGAATGAAGGAAACTATGAAAATGGTGTAGTAAGATTCACTGGAAGCCATGGTGACTTAGTAATCACATTACGTGAAAATTAAATTCCCCACCTGACCTTTAAGGGTTTGGGGGGCAGGTGAGAAAACAAACAGTCATGAGCAGAGAGGGAGACGGAGTCGGACATGCTCGGTGCAGGAGACGGGACCAGCACCCCCATTCCATGCAGACTGCACTTAGCATCTCCTGGTGGCAAGGGGCTTCCCAGGCACTGAAGGTCCTGCCCATGGGGGAATCCTCCCCTCCTGGTCCCGCTCACTTCCCTCCAGACCCCTTGGAGAGCTGCAGGCTGCCCTGGTAACCATGGTAACCATCAACAGCCTGGAGAAACCTTGGGTGCTGGAGCTGCCTGGTGCGTGGCTGGCCTGAGTGTCTCCTTCAGTTGGCAGATACTGACCAATTCCTTCACACCCACGGGTGGGTGCACAGGCTGTGAGCACCCCCAGGGGGGAGCAGGAAGCCACGGCTATGACTTCCCAGTAAGATCCACACACTCCAAACCTACAAAGAGCGTTCTGAGTTTGCTTCTCTGTGAAATGTGGTATTCAAAAACAGATTTCCCACATCTGTGCTCAGCTTATTATTATTAACCATGGCTTAAAAACCAGGGGGTCAGGAGTGTGCTAGACCCATGAGCAGCCGTGGCCAGGGGCAGCTAGGGGATACAGGCTATGGGATACAGGGAGAAGTTCTCAGATGAATAATCAACCCACTGCAGACGCCTTTGCCACCTTTGCGGAAGATGACAGGGCTATCTCTGATGGCGACTCTATCGGGGCACAGCCCACCAAGTCTGGGAGGGGGAGGAGAGCACGGAGGGGAGCCTGGGAGGAGTGGAGCCTGATGCACTGCTTGGACGGGTGAAGCCCTGTAATGGTAACAACAAAAGGCAGGTTGGCACAAATAGAATTAAGGTCTTGTTCACACTGGATACCAGGGAGCGGACCAGCCAGTGGGAATTCTCCTGGCTCCCAGGTCACCCAGGATGATGCTCACACTGGTACCCAGTGTCACTGGCTCTAACACTCACCTGGCTGAAGGCAGTGGGGTGTGTGGTTTCCATGCCACAGTGATAGGTCACCTGTAGCCAACCGAGAACTTCGACGGGAAGAGACCAACAGCTGATGACACAGCTATCAAGGTCATGCACATTTCCGCAGACCCCGAGCTCCTGCTCCAGCATCTGGTGGTGGCCACTGAGTAACCCTCTCCACATGATTGAGGGATGGCTCCGCTGAGAGGTTTTTCCCAAAGGTGAGGCCAGGCTCCTGAGTTCCCCACTCCCCCCATAGCACTGGCAACCTTTAAGGGGTCTCCAGAGAGGACTCTCGTACGTTTCCCATCACACCGCAGAGACCAGAAGCCGTATGATTCTCCATGCATGCTGACTCACCCGAATGCCACTCTACTGATCTGTTGTCCTAATAATTAGGAGAAAACAAACCAGACATACCCAGAATTTAGAAAGCTAACAAAATGAGTGCTTAGCTTTAGAATTTTAGAGTTAATTTCTGGTGAGTAGGAGATTAAATCTTTTCTTTTAAAAAAAAAAAAACCTGTTCTTATTATTTTAGAATACCCTAAAGATGGGGCGCCTGGGTGACTCAGTTGTTAAGCATCTGCCTTCGGCTCAGGGTGTGATCCCAGGGTCCTGGGATCGAGCCCCACATGGGGCTCCCTGCCTTGCTGGGAGCCTGCTTCTTCCTCTCCCACTCCCCTGCTTGTTGTTCCCTCTCTCACTGGCTGTCTCTCTCTCTCTCTCTCTCTCTCTCTGTCAAATAAATAAATAAAATCTTCAAAAAAAAAAAAAAGAATACCCTAAAGAGTGTCCTAAAATATATACTTTAAAGTATGTGTAGATACTATATTTTCCAAATCATTTATAAAACATACACACATTTGTAAACACACATGCATACACTGTGATCAAAACAAAAAAGCAGGGGCGCCTGGGTGGCACAGTGGTTGAGCGTCTGCCTTCGGCTCGGGGCGTGATCCCAGCGTTATGGGATCGAGCCCCACATCAGGCTCCTCCGCTATGAGCCTGCTTCTTCCTATCCCACTCCCCCTGCTTGTGTTCCCTCTCTCGCTGTCTGTCTGTCTCTATCTCTGTCGAATAAATAAATAAAATCTTTAAAAAAAAACAAAAAAAAAACAAAAAAGCAGACACCGGAAAACCAAAACATAGGTAGTCACGTAGCAAAAATAAATAAATAAATAGCCAATCTACTATTGCGTGAGTATTAAAGGCAGTTTTAAAAATTAATTGCAACAATACTGCAATCAGATGGAAACTTAGTAATTATCACACGGGTTTTTTACCAATTGTAGAGGATATAGTAAAAGATTCTATTCATTCTGTATATTTGGTTTTTTCTGTAAAATAGATTTATCCACTGCAAATAAACGTTCTCCTATTAAAAATACAAGATCTGAAGGCACTTAGTTTTTTTTGTGTGTGTATCTCCATTGGCAAAGGGGCATTAGTTTATCTAGAATCTCCTTTTTTATTGTATGCCTTTTTCCTTTAACTCTATGAGTTAAAATGCCCATTTCGGTTTTTTTTTCCTTGTGTTTATTCTGTAAACTAGAAAGTACATCCCTGTGTTTTGTTAAAGCTTTACATCCTCTCACATATCTCAAAGTTACTTTGTTACTTTGGGGGCAAGCAGGGTGGGGGAGGGGTGCCTTCCAAAGCACACACCTTACAGAGTCAGGAGCTTTTAAAGGAGAATGTCCTTCAGTGTCCACCTTGTTTCCAACATCATCCCAACAAAACACAAGACAAAACAATCATTCAGCTATTATATGTGGGCACATATATACACAGTATTAATCAAACATTGTATTATTATAGTGATATGTAACACAGAGTACAAATAAAAAAACACCACGCTGAAATCAAAAGCATCTCAGTGTCAACAGATTACAGGTTTGGGGGCCGTTACTTTTTTTCACTTCGTATATTTGTTTTTGAGCATAAACTTGAAAGGCTCCCGGCACCTGCCTGAAATCCTACTGAAGGTTCCCAAGCCCGGGCGGGCCTGCAGTTGCCGCATGCGGCCACCAGGGGGCAGTAGCGCCCCACTGAGGAGCCAGCCACAGCCCTGCACTCTCCCGGGTGCCTTTGAGGAGCGCAGGCTCACCCGTCTATAGGCCAGGTTCAGGGAAAGGATCCCCAAGGGTCACGTTGAACTCAAGAACCCGGTTAATCTCTCAAAAGGAGGCAGAGGAATGAGAATTCCTTGTTAAAATGGTAACCCTCTTTCCAAAGCCAGTGCTCTCAAACTGCGGACTGAGCAGCGCCAATGCCCGGGGGGCTCCTCCATGGGATGCAGGGAGGGAAGCTGCTGCCTGGGCCTGTCTCCCCAGCCAGCCTCTCGCCTCCACTGAGGCCTCAGCTGAGACCCTGCTTCTCCCTGCCCTCTGACTCCTGCTGTGGTTCACCTGTTTCCTCAAAGCCTTCCTTACAAAGGCTCTGTTAAAAAAAAAAAAAAAAAGCCCTATACTAATTACTTTAGAATACCCTAAAGTGTCCTAAGCCTCTGTTCCTTTCTTTTTCAAGTGAGCGGTCCAGCTGTCCTTCCTCCCCCTGAAGTTCCTTTTCCCAGCATCCTTGCTCCCCTCTCACATAGGACAGAATTACTGTGTGTTCACTGTCTTTACAGGGAGGTAGGCATGCGCACAGCCCATGGAGGACTTTTCCCCAGCTTTCTTCCACCCGCTTGTAACCCCACAGCTAAGCAAAGGCCAATAAGTTGCAAGAAGTGATTCCCACAAATTTCAGGTTGTCCCAGAAATAATTGACCAACTACTTTGTAACAGGAACCAGGAGAAATTGTCTTCTGTTCAGCACAAATACTTGTGATCATATATAAACACACGTGTCTGTATTTAATAAATGTAAGCACATGTCTACAATTAATTTATTACTAACAGACCAGCGAGTCCTAAGTCACGGCCCCTAGGAAGACAGCTCTGACCAGAGCAGATAGCTGATTCCCCAACCGTAGTAGAATGGTGTTTGCAAAGGGGCAGAGGACGGGTTAACAGCAGAGACACGCAAGGTCCAGCCAGAGTCTGACAGTGGGAGGAGATTTGGGGAAACCAATTAAAAAAAGATAACCAGAACTGTTCAAGAACAATCCGGAGCCTCTTAATAAGGGGTCAAAACCCACACGGCCCTGTGTCTCCTGAGGGCGTCCGTGCATCGCTCACCAAACAGTCACGGGTGTAGATGTTCTGATGCCCAAGGCAGCAAGAAACAATGACAATATGGAATGAAATAAAGTTATGTATCGTATTTTGGAAACACTTTTATTCATTATGGCTGAAATTAAATGGGTTATTGCATAAAGAAGCAAGCTTCACATATCTGAAAATTCGAATCATACAGAAGAGCCGAATTCCAGCTGTGCGACAGTAAAGTGAGCTATTTCCGTGCCTGCTTAGAAACAAAACTTATCTCCGCACATCGGCAATCCCGCCAGAAGCATCCAAGTAACAGCCCCCGGGGTTTGAGGGCTGGAGTCCACGCTCACAGGCTCGAAGGAGGCGCGCCCTCTGACCACCTCAGTCTCCCGAGTCAGAACCCTGATTCTGACCGTTCCTACTTCACACGCAAAACAGCTTTAATTTGCAAAGCTAAAACGATGTTTGAAACATACAGACTTTGAATCCTAAGCTATCACTTTGAATTTCATATAGAGATGCAGGGAAATCTTACGAGAACAGTAGAAAGTTTCAAGAACAGGTTTCTCAGGATGTCAGCGTCTTTGTGATTCACGTCAGGACCTTCTAATGCGTGTTTGTAATGTGGCTTTTTTCCTACTTGTGTTCTTTGTTTACAAAGCACTCTCAAAGCTTGAGTTCTAGGAACTTTCTAGAAGCTGAAGAGAGTTGTTAAAATCTGATTCCGTGATCAACCTCAGACTTTGCGTAAAACCACTTTAAAGTCAGCAGCAGAAGCGAAGGATCCCAGCTCCTTGCCGCCCCCCGAGCCCTTGGCACCAGGGTCCTCTCTGAGCTGCTTCTGCTCCACTGTGGACGTGGGACAAAATCTCTTTCTGTATTGTCTCGGGGAGGCGTCCTTGTGCTTTCTAAAAGAAGATGATTTAAAGGCTTTACACTCTAAACTGCGCTACAGCCCCCAATTTCACTGTGGTTTGTCTGGCAAATAGTTTCTAAGTCCCTCTGCATGCTGAATGCATGCCGTCTGCATGCGTCTTCATGGAACTCTGTTTACCAGATTTTCGGAGAATTACCGACTGCAGAGAACATTTTCTCGGGGAAGTAAAGCAAATATACACTGTCCCGATGGCCTGTCACCCCCTGATCTGCTTTCTCCGTGGTCACGGTCGACACCGGTGTGCGCCCAGCCACTGTCTCTCTCCCCACGCCACTTTTCCAGTGTGGGTGAAATGTTTCACCTTCTGCCTAAAATGAGTTGTCCGAGGGCTCTTACGTGATTTTTCCCGTCTAGGTTTTCCAAACCCCGTGCGTTTTGCTGTGATCAGAAGAGATGGTGCCTCTAGAGCTGCTTCAAGAATATTCCAGAAAATGTCCACGCGTGTCCACGGTCGGCTGCGAGTCCGCATTCCCCGGGGCCCGCTTTGGGGAGGGCCAGCGGTAGGGTGCCCCGGGGGCTCCGGGCTGCAGGAGGACAGGGCTCCGGAGTCCACGCCCACACTCCCCCACCCTCGGGCACCGCCCACTCCGGGCCGGTCACATGGTGAAGGACGACGCGTTCTCGTTGTCCACGGTCTCGCTGTTCTGCCTGGAGACGAAGGTCTCCGAGTGCAGCCGGGAGCAGGAGAAGCCCGGCGCCTTCTGCCTCCGCCGCACGCACCACAGGTCCTTCACGATCTTCAGAAAGTAGCTCCTGAACTTCTGCCCGATGAAGGCGTAGAGCACGGGGTTGAGGCAGCAGTGCAGGAAAGCCAGGACCTCGGTGACGCTCGTGCTGTAGCCCAGCACCTTCTGGCCGTGGCAGGAGCGGTTCATCCTACCCAGCTGCGCGGCCGTCACCAGAAGCGCCACGTTGTGGGGCACCTGGCACGCCAGGAACACCAGCACCACCGCGACGACCACGCGGATGGCCTTGTGCCGCTTGGAGTTCTGAGCCTGCACGAGGGTTTTGACGATGAACATATAGCAGAAGATCATAAACGCCAGTGGGATGAAAAAGCCGAAGAGGAGCTGGAGGGCTGACATGAGCAGCTTCCACTTGATGGGGTCGGAGCGCTCGTGGTAGCGGGGCGCGCACACGTCGCTGCCCTGCACGCTGTACTTCTGGTTGAACACGAAGGTCCAGCCGGAGATGAGCACCGACGCCGCCCACACCACCACGCAGATGAGCCCGCGGTGCGCCAGCGTTCTGGAGCGCAGCCGGAACGACTTGGTGGCCTGCACGATGGCGACGTAGCGGTCCATGCTGATGCAGGCCAGGAGCAGCATCCCGCAGTTGAAGTTGACGGCGTAGACGCCCTTCATCAGCTTGCACATGGCGTTGCTGAAGACCCACTTGCCGGTAGCGTGGCTCACGGCCCAGAACGGGAGGGTGAGGACGAACAGGATGTCTGCGATGGCCATGTTCAAGAGATAAACGTCTGTCATGGACTTGGCCTTCTTATAAAAAGCAAAGGTGACCACCACCAAAATGTTGCCCAGAAGGCCAAAGACACATATCAGGGAGTAAGCCACGGGCACGAATAGCCCAGAAAATGTTCTGACCTCTTGCAAGGAACACAGTAAGGTGTCATCATCAAATGAATAATCCGAAGTATTTCCCGACCCAAAATAATCCTCGTCGAAGTTGAAGACAGTGCTGAAATTCACTGCTTCCTGGAAAGTGAACAAACGTAGAGTCCGTCGTGGTGTAATCGGCAGGTACCCGCCACTGACCAAAATCACACTCCCAGCCAAAATAAAACAGACACTCACCCCACTCATCGTGGTGCTTGTTCTCAGCAGAAAAAGCGGGTCTGGTACAGAAGGGGATGGGCGTTCAACCCCTCTGGCTCACCAGCAGAGATAATAGGGTGAAGTGAGTCTAAGAAGGAAAGAAAGCAAGATACACCGTGATTGAAACAAATATTCCCAGGGAGCCCGAGAATCACGTTACTGGCGTTCCATTTTACTTGGACACAGAGTGCACGGCATGCTATTTTGCAGGAAAATATTAATTTAGAACAAGGGTCAGCAGCCTCTTTCTGCAAAGGACCAGACAGTAATTATTTTATGCTCTGCAGGTCCTATAGTCTCTGACCCAACGACTGGACTCTGCCCTAGTGGCTTGAGGGCAACCGTGGACAACTTCACACGCGAATGGGCTTGGCCAGACTTGGTTGCCATGGCTACAATTTGTCAATCCCTGATCTATGGTATAAAGAGGGGAGATACCAACAAAACCACAGATTCTGCTGTGCACCGAAATCTTAGTGCAAATTTCAATTTAATGACACTCAACAAGATTCCACTGAAAAAATCCACAGAAGGTAGGTTGTGTCAAGAATACTTATAATTTACAGTCCTCACCTATAGATAGTTTACAGTATGATTCAGTGTTTTTCACCCAGCTGGGCATGTGAGAATCTCTTGTAGAATTTTTAACGTTTGAACGTGAGCGTCATTCTCAAGATAGGCTGAATAAGATTCTCTGGCTTGAAAGGCTGTAGGAACGTATATACGTATTTCTTACAAGACACAGATATCACCAGCGTGCACTCGAGTTAACAAGCACCAATCTGTGGGGACAGACACAGTCAGAAACCAGACTGCAGGAAGAAAAGTCAAGGCTGGCGTGGTTCAGGATGGCTCCGTGGACAGACCCCCTTGGTCCTTGGAGAACGGGCGTGGGGCAGGCAAAGAGATGGCAGAGATGGTGAGCAGGTGCAAAGCAACAGCGAGTACTGAGTGCACAGCAGCAGTGCTGCCAGTGCAGGGTGACTGTTACCAACCAAGCTGCCCGGAGCGGGTGATGTGCCAGGAATGCCCAGGGAGATGACGCACGGGGCCAGGCTGAAGAAGTTCACCGGGAGATGAGTCAGGACGGAGCTGGGGTCTCAGAGGGAAGGACTCTGAAAGCTGGCATTGGGAACAAACCCACGCAGGGAAGGAAGGAGAATTCTCTTATTCTCATATTCATTCATTCCTTGTTATTTGGCGTTCTCATCCTGCTCGATCATCTGTCCCTCCCCTCCTACAAAAAAATCCATGGCCTAGAATTCTGACAATCATGTTCCATGTGCGTTCTTTCTCCTCCTCCACCCTACCCCCTCCCACAGGGCCTGGCAAGGTCCCGAAGAGGGAGGAGTGACAGAATCACAAGCTTCAGGTGCACAGACAGAGACTCGAGCTTGCTGTGCCACGTAGGTCCTCACCTACGCGGGCGATATTGATACCCAGCATTTTGGGGAGGAAGTCGATATAACACAAAGCCCCCCCTGAGGATTTTCGGAAGCTACTTCTCAGCACCTCACTCTTATTGTGTTACTAACACAGTCATGGGTCGGGTGGCCCCAGCCCCGTACCCTCCCTCGTGCCTGGCGCCATCACCCGGAGAGCAAGTTGGTGCCACCTCTCAGCCCCTGCTCTGGACGCGACGCCAGGGGCGGGGGTGGGGTGGTCACCTGTGCGCTTCTGCAGGGACGTGCAGCTGTGCCTCCTCTCTGAGGGAGGGCTTGAGGGCATGCAGAAACACCACAACATAAAGCCTTGGTGTTGCAAAAGCATATACGGGGAGATACGCTTATCAATCAGATTATCAGATGAAACACGTCAAGCGAAACAGGACTACAAGCTCCATGGCTCCAGCCGTGACGAGTCACAGAAACCCAGAGTGCCCTAGTGCATTAAACCAGCAGGAAAACCTGTGTAATACAGTGAAGAGCAGTTTTCAGACGTTGGGCAACAGCTGTCACAAGATTATGGTCCCTGACCGGAAGAGAACAGGTGAAGCGAGCTATGACCTGAGCCTGGGGAAGCCCCCAGCTTACACGGAAGCAGTTTCCAAGAGCAGAGCATGGGGACAACCTGAGCAGGGAATGTGGACCTCGCTGAGGACATAGGATCGGGGTTCTGGGAGGTCAGGGCAAGATGAGGTACGGGAGAGGAGGGAACTCCACGCAGAGAAAGGAGAACTACAGAGGGGTGTCCTTGACAGGAAGCAGTGCAAAAACAGTGCGAGAAAGGAGAGACAGGGAAATCCTCAGAGCCCTCGCAGGCTGGAAACAGTCCTTCCCTCAGAAGGCGTAGCAGCTCCTTCTAAGTCCAGGGCATTGGACGGCATCCTCAGAACAACACCACGAGTAATCCTACATTACGTCTACTCTGGGCCTGCCACAGCAAAGCTTGAAAGAACGTCTCAGATGACCCATCGGATTCCAATAACATAATTGCATTCCAGAACAAAGCCCCAAATCATTTAGAGGCATTCAACGAAATCGAGCCTTCAGCCATGTAAAATTCACGTCAGGCATCCAAACAAAAATTTCTAGACCACTGGAGGCTGAATGTTTGTGTCTCCTCAAAATTCATATGCTGAAGCCTAATCCCCAAGGTGGGGGCATTTAAAGGTGGCGCCTCTCCTGGTGAACGGCATCAGTGTTCTCACAAGAAGAGACCCAGAGAGCTAGCTTCCTCTCTGTCCGCTCCCTGCCTCCTGAGCACAAGAGATGGCGAACCAGGGGGTCCTCACCGGACACTGGCTCGGCTGGCACTTGGATCTTGGACTCCCAGCCCCCAGAACTGTGAGAAATACATGCGTCCCATTCAAGCTCCCCTGTCTGTGGAAATCTGCTACAGCCACACTGCCATGACACAAACATTGGAAGAAACAGGAAAGTATGACCCATAATCGACACGGAGAAACAAGAATGACAGGGATGACAGCAAAAGATGCCCTGGTTACGAGTATCAGGACGTGCCAGACGCTCGGGAATGCAGAAGTAAGCTACGTATAGGGAAGAAAATGACAGAAAACATAAACAAGACCCCAACGAATGTTCTAGAGATGACATACAGAACACGTAAAATGCAAACTGCACTGATGAGGATTAACATAGACAAATCCATTAGGATTCTATGCCCGAGCAATATTTGGAACATTTGGCAATGGAGACTGGAAAAAAAATTATAATAGCATCAAAGAACATGAAATAAAATACTTACGACTACATCTTAAAAATTGATACAAGATTTTCATGCTGAAAACTATAAAACATTGCTGAGAGAAATTCAGATCTAAGTTAAAGGACAGGCGTGTCAGGTTCGGGATTAAACGATCCAATATTAAGATGCTCCTTCTCTCCAAACTGACCTATAGTTACAGCACGACCCAAATCAAAATGGTGGCAGGGTTTTTGGAAGAAACAGGCTGATCCTGAAATTTATATGGAAATTCAAGGGATTTAGAAGAGCCAAAACCATTCTGAAAAAGAAAACAGAATTGTAAGATTCATACTACCTGATTTGCTATGAAGCCACAGGAATCATGACCAGATGGTGTTGGTAATGGGATAGATACAGAAATCAACGGACCAGAATAGAATCCAGGAATAGACTCACACATCAACAGCCAACTGATTCTTAACAAAGGTGTCAAGGTAATTCAAGAGGGGAAAAAAAAACAGTCTTTTCAATAAATGCTTCTGGGACAACTGGATGTTCATGGATAAGAAGTTGATTGTTTCTTTTACCTCACACTACAAACAAAAAAAAAATAACTCAAAATAAATTATAGATCTAAATGTGAGAGCCAAAATCATAAAACATCTGAGGAAAACAGAAGAGAAAATCTTTGTGCCCTTGGGAATGGTAGAGATTTCTTACCTAAATTGCAAAAGGCATGAACTGTAAAAAAATTAAATAAAAAAATTGATAATAAATTGTAATTGATCAGAATTTAGGGACGCCTGGGTGCACCTGGGTGGCTCAGTCGGTTAAGTGTCTGCCTTCGGCTCGGGTCCTGATCTCAGGGTCCTGGAATCAAGTCCCGCGTCGGGCTCTCTGCTCAGCAGGGAGCCTGCTTCTCCCCCTCCCTCTGCCTCTCCACCTGCTTGTGCTCATGCTCTCTTTCTCTGTGTCAAATAAATAAATAAAATCATTAAAAACAATTTTGAAATTGATCAGAATTCAAAACTTCTGCTTTTTGAAAGACATTAAGAAAAGTAAAAACAGACTGTGGAATGGGAGAAAAATTTTGTAAACTTGTATCTGATCATGGATCGTAGGCAGAATATACGAGGAACTCTTACAACTGAACACCAAGAAGACACAACTCGATAGGAAACAGGCAAAAAATGTGAAGCGAGTTCACCAAAGGAAATACATGGGTGGCAATTACTCACAGAAAACTTGTTCAATGTGATTAGTCATTAGGGAAATGCAAATTAAAAGTGCAATGAGATACCGTTTCTCACCCACTCGATGGCTGAAAGTCGGAGGCAGACAGGACAGGAGGCGTGGATGGAAACGTGGGAGCTGGCCAAGCGCTCGCGCCCTGGCCGAGGGAATGCGAAGTCACGCGGCCACTTGGAGAAGACCACGGGCAGTGTCACAGAACATTAAACATGCATTTAGCATATGAACCGGCAACTGACTCTTACATATTTAGCCAAGAGAAATGAAAATGAAAGACGAGTTCTTGAATGTTCACAGCAGACTTATATGTAACAGCCCTGGATTGGAAAGAACCTAAGCTTCCATCAGCAGGTGAACAGATAAGTAAATTGTGTCATCTCTGTATCACAGAACACTGCCCAGCAACCAAAAGGAACAAAGTCCTGATGTGTGCCCCGGGCGGGCAGGGGGGGTGGGGGCGGATCACCAAGGCATCTCGCTGGGTGAAGAATCCGGACATGTAGGACCAGGCACGGCATTATTCCATTTACATGCAATTCTAGAAAAGGCAAAACAAGAGAGGTGCACATCAAGTCCGTGATTGTCGTAGGTCAGGGGTGAGAGGAGATTGGCTAAAGAGGCACAGGGACCTTTCCGTGGTGGCAGAAACGTTCCCTATCAGGATTGTGATAATGGTGTCATTTGTCAACACCCGCTGAATAAGATACTTTGAGTTGGCGACATTCGTCATATGTAAATGATACCCCGAGAGAGCTAATAAAATACTGCACACAGGTCCCTACAAACTGCTGGTTAAGACAAGAAGTGCCATCAGTCAGAGTCCTCCCCGAGGACGGAGGGGGGTGTGGCTGGTCTGTGAGGAGGGAAGGACTTGAGACAGCCCCTGAAGGAGGGAAAGCACTGATGGGGCAAAGGAGGGCAGGTGAAGGGAGTGGGGCAGACACGCATGAGGGCCACAGGGCTGCTGCAGAGACTGGCAGAGAGTGCTCGGAGGAGCCATGGCCTGGCTGTGTGAACTACTGAGGGGACGGACCGCATGCCAAGCCAAGAGGGGCCATATGGGCTTCCAGGTGAGGTGGGGTCGGTGCGGTGGGACACGTCAACCTTCGGATCACGTGGAGGCTGGTGGCTAATGAGCGAGCTGGCGGCAGAGCAGCTGTGAAAAGGGGATGTCCCCATGCACTGTGGACTCAGTGCCCAGCTGGAACCCCAGCTGGAACCCTGCTTCAGAAAAATGGTTTCTTTAACCACACCATGACCTATAATGTCTTCTGAATTCTAATTTAATTCTGTTCAACAAACGTTTATGAGCTATCTGTTGAGGATGACACTGGGGATACAAAGATGAGTCACGTCCGCTCCAGCTCCGGGCAGCTGTCAAGTAAACCGATCATTATAAAACCGTGCAACGCTAGCAGCAATCCTGGGAGGCCCAGGGACCTGGAGGGACCCTGGGAGGACAAAGGACCAGCTCTTGGCGAAGAGAAGGCCAGCGTCCAGAGAGGCTTAGTAGCAGGTGTCCATCCAAGGAGCTGGGTGGGCGGCCCCGGGGGGGACGGGGTGCTCAGGCCAGGTTGGGGGCACATGGTGTTTGCACCTGCTCGGTAAGAACAGTCTACAAATCTGGACAGCGGTGAATTCAATGCTGTTGTGGTTAAGAATCGGTTCTCAATAAAAAATACTGTTGTCAAGTTTACATGGATGCCAGTCACTCACCGTGATTGGAAATGATTCAGCCTGCCCCAGACCACCATTGTCACCACAAAAATCGAGCGAATTGTGTTACGGAAATTGTATTGGTGACAGATTGGCATCTGGGCCACCACAGCCCAGGAGGAAGCCCACACGTGTTCTGTGCAAGTACGTTACCTCGGGTCTTGGGCAGCGAATGTTGCCTTTTTGGAGAAACAGCAAGTTCTGAACTTCTTTGTTACAAACATTGAGATGGTAAAGTCATGAAGACATTTTTGCAGACCTTCTTCACTGAACAGAGGGGGGTTGTACTGTCTTATCTACAGGGATTGGCGGGAGCCGCAGGGGATGCGTCCGTTCTTCGCTGAGCCAACAAACACACAGTCTCGAAGCTTCTGGACACGGAAGGCTTGCCCCACCTTGTTTTTAAAGCCCATTTCTCCTCTCCCTCTCTCTCTCTTTCTCTCTCTCTCTCTCTGTCTAGCATATCCTCGTTATCACCACCATTCTTGCCAGGTCTTATTTTGAAGTCATTAGATCACATACAAAGGCACTGGGCTCAACCGATTCTTAAAACGTAATTTGCCCATCTTTGCAATTCGAGTATTTCCTGTCACTGTCTCTCCCACAGCCGGGAATACGAGCACTTCTCCAAAACCAGTTAGTATGAAGAGAATCTGTGGGACAAACTATTCTGAATTGTCCTTGACAGGAAGTTTCGAGGCCTCTGAGGGAAAATCATGATGACACACTTAGAAAGACTACTCTGTTCAACCTGGCCTTGCAGTGAAGAGACTTCTGGCCTGGTACTCAGCTGCCTTGGGCAAAGGGCTGACTGTTGCTACCTCAGGGACCCACGATCACCAGCACCTCACGGGCTCTCCCCCCCTCGGCCCCTGGGGTCTCACGTCCGGCCCTCTGTGGCGTGGCACCGGGCGAGACGTGGGAAGCAGGAGGCCCAGATCCAGTGACTGATGCCCGTGGAGTCCCACCGGAGGACAGGCTGTGTAAGAACGCTCCAAGCCCGTTTGCAGAGAGGTCAACACGCGGGTGCTCATGCCAGGCGGGACGCTGACGTGAGTTCGGAAGGGCACGGGGGAGCCGGGATGGAAACACTGAGCGCTCGGCCGGGGTGGGCGGGCCAACACTCCAAGCCTGCTTGTCATGCTCTCCAGCCTGCACATCACGTGCGGCTTGCACACTTACTAACAGACACACTGATCTGATAGACAGGGTCCGTGCGTGCGGTCAGCGGAAGCAGGGCCCCAGAGACCCCCATGCCCTAGTCCACAGAACCTGGGGAAACATGACTGACTTTCCATGCCGAGAGGGACTAAGCGTTTGAACCTAGAGATGGGGGATGACCCTGGATTATCCAGGTGGGTCCCAGGTAGCTGTGAGTTCTTAAAAGTGGGGATCCTTCCCAGCGGAGATGGAAGAGGGAAGAGAAGAGATTCGAAGCATGGAAGGACTCAGTCCATCGTTGCTTTGAAGACCAGGCATGTGGGTAGTCTCTGCGAGCTGGGACTGGCCCCCACTGACAGCCAACATGAAGAAGGCGATCTCAGTCCTACAGCCACAAAGAGCTGAATTCTGGCTACCATTTGAGCAAGGAGACAGATCCTTTTTTAGAAACTCAGAGAGGAATGCAGCCCTGCCATCAGCTGCATTCCAGCCTGGTCAGACCTGCCCGGGACTTGGGCCCCGCAGAGCTGTAAGGTACTCGGTCTGCAGGGTTGAAGCTGGGGACTTTGTTATGACAGCAGTAGAAAACTAAAACAGAGCTCGCTAAATGCACCCTGTTAAAATTACATTTGTTTGCTTTTTAAGTCAAATTAGTAAAACATCACGTTTGGAATGAGGTAGGTGATAGGTCCGCTGACCCTGCTCTGTTCAGACTTAGGCAGTCATTTTGATTGCACTGTGGGAAACGTGAGCAGCTGGAATCAGGTGAGGCCCAACAGCCGGGAAGCGAACACTCACTGCTCATGCGCCTATCCTAAAACCAGTGCAGGGTCAGCTAGGAGTGAAGCCATCAACTAACCTGCAAGGTCGTTGGGTGAAAGAGGGTCCAGCTTACACTCCCATGAGCAGAGCTTACACAGACAGACTGTGACCTAACATCAGAAGAGTAGTCGGACCGTTTGGCAAGAGTGGCGCGGGCTCCCTCCGGAGATGCTCCTCAGTCAAGCACAGGTGGGTGAGTCTTTACCAAAAATGAGGTGACTAGGAGGTGGATTGGACCCACTGAATCAGAATTTCTAGCGATAGAGGCCTTTGGAAAGGAAGGCTTACCAGTAGGCTGCACCTCCCACCTTCAAGCTGGGGCTCCAGGGACCGTGCATCCAGACCAGGAAATATGCTAATGCATTTGCTGCGGGACAGAAATCTGGGGGTCCCTATCCAAACATCTAAACATTCTTCTAAGCGGACTATACCTGTATACCTACATTTCTGACTACATATAAACTGAATTTTATGAACTAGGAGCACTGTCCATGGGAGGTCGGGAATTAGACACCCAGGGATCTTTTATCTGCATGATGAGTGAGTATGAACTGGGGACCTTAGGGAAATGTTTTCACGCACTCTCTCTACAACACTTTGTGTTAATTTGTTACTAAAACCTGTTTGCAATGAGCTGTGTCTAATGGTCTGGGGCTTCTCCGGGAACACACCTGGTGTTCGCCTGTGTCTTCTGTACCGTTAGAAAAATTTGATGTCAGACAGAGTTATGGGTCCTGTGGATGTCTGCTTTGACCCCTCAGCTCTTGGGGTCCACACACCGTCCACATTACTCTCACCCGTATTCATGTGTGGGGACTACGTCTCCCAAGGGAATTCCAGCATCAACTGACCAGATCACTGGAATAGACCAGTGTTTGAAAGTGGTTCCCGGGAAGGCTCTGGGTGGAAAGAAGGGAGGGAGGTGGGACGGAGATGGCTCTGTGGTTAAATAAATTTGGGAAGTGCCACTAACCGCATCCTCCGCTTGGATTCCGACACAGCAGTTTCTTATCAATGGCTCTTCAGAGCCCTGCTTGCTTGAGTAATCACAACTTCCCAGACCCGCTCGCCCTCAGAATCAGAGCCTCGAAATAACTCCTGAGTGACTTCCTTCTCGTGGAGGGCATGCTCAGAAGTGAACTTTCATTAAAAGATACACCTTCGTGGGGCTCCTTGTCTGCCTTAGAGGCACATAACGATAAGTCAAATCTCCTGAGACTTTTGCACTTGAAGTTTGAAGCCATATGAATACATTCCCCTTCTAAATGAAAAGCAAATGTTCTAAGCCACAAGATTACATGTATACACGTGGTCAATGATCATTTGGTCCCTGCTTTTCAGTCTTACCATTTCAAAATTTTGTTACTACACATAAAAGGAAAGTATTACTTTAAGAAAAATTCATTGTTACTTAGAGTAACAGTTTAAAGATAGTGTTTAAAATGTTCACATATTTTTACTGCAATAAAATAGTGTGACTTTCTCTACAATTTTTGTTAGATGCCACATGCAAAAGAGTGTCAGAATCTAGCAGCTAACTGAGTCATTCCAAGATGAAATGAACAGGGGGACCCGAGGGGCTCAGCGGGTTGAGCGTCCAACTCCTGGTTTTAGCTCAGGTCATGATCTCAGGGTCCTGGGATCAAGCCCCATGTCAAGCTCCAAGCACAGAGTCTGCTTGAGAATCTCTCTCTCTCTCTCACCCTTCCCCTTCCTCCCACCCTCCCTCAAATAAATAAATAAATCTTTTTTTAAAAAAGTCTGATAACACATGCCCTAAAAACCAGAGCCAGCCCAGCAAGCCAAGGAAAGGGTGCCAGCCCCCCGCTCCAGAATAGGAGGAGCCATGCAGTGGTCCATTCACCCCCGATGCCAGCGCGCCTTCGAGGGCACAGAAATTGTGCCGCACCTCTGTTCTTTGAACTCTGAGGGCTTTGGATGTTCTTCAGTCACCTGACCAGGGGCAGGTGGGAAACATTCAAGGTCTCAAAAGCAAGGGTTCTAGCTGGGACTAGCTAACTGACACGCGTTCAAGGCCGGTCACACTCTGTTGGCACCAGGAGTGGGTGGCGGCAGGCAGAGGGGCCATGAATGGGAAGTAGGAGCCCCTAGAGAAGAGACGAGGTGCTAGAAAAGCAGAAGGGGCGGCCAACACACTGACCTCCGCTGCCTGTCCTTCGGCCAAGGGCAGACTCTACCCAAGAAAACTAAATGTGGGGAAAGCATTAATAAGACATCAAAATATTACCAGCAGGGAAAACTACTAAAATTTTAACTTAGTTTATAACAAGTTTAACAGTTAAAAATTAAATGAAAGCAGGTTTTAAATCTGTGCTTACTTTCATAAATAATGACGGCCCACAGGATACAGAACAAGAACTAAATAAGAGTGTGTGTGTGCGTCCATGTGTGTGCAAGTGTATGAGTGTAAACAGGTGATGTGTGTACAGGCATGTATGTACGTGTTGTGTGTGTGCATGCGTGTGCATGCGTGTGCGTGCATATGTTTCTGTGTTGTGTGTTAGTGTGTGCACATATGTGTATATATGCATGCACGTGTGAGAGCACTGGGGGGGTGTGCTATGAATAAAGTTATAATTGCATACTGGACACCAGGATCACTACTTTACATCTATTATCTCTTCTAACAAAAACCCTTTGAGATAGACACTACACCCATTTTTCAGATGGAAGACTAGAGGACTGTTCACTCCTAGCGTTCTGATTCACTTTGTCTCCACAGGGTCTTCCTGAAGGACTGTAAATTCTCACAAGATCTTAGATAATACATATTTTAAAACTTTTTAATTGATATCAGGATCTCTCATGCTGCAACTGTAGGTATTCAATAAATGTATGTTTTCTCAGTTCATTTGAATCATGGGCACACAATGTTTTATCCTTTTTTAGAGAAACATCAGCCAAGCTGAAACTCTAGGCTGGCTTCCTTCTGCTTTCGAATAAGAGTGGTTAAGAAAGAAGCCAGAAGGTTTTTTCCAGTGATTTGTATATAGGTTTGTAGTGTTTTTTTTTTCTTTTGGTTTTCTTGCTTATTTGGAAGCTCACTTTTATATTTTCTTTTTTGTTTGCAGAAATCATACTTTTAATCATTTCAAGAATAGTTTTAATGCAGGCCTTGCATTGATCTCTTTGCAGTGCTGACCTCCACAATCTCTGTTTCTGCTACAGCATAAGTTTCGGGGGAATCTACGGCAGACTCTTAAAGATCATTACGTATTCTTCTGTGGTCATGAGACACTGACTTCCTGATCCTTCCGGCATTTGCAGCCATTATCAGAGCTTTCTCTGTGTTTCCCTGAGTCTCATAAAAATTTCCACCCCATCGATTTCTCTTAAACAACACCTTACAAGCTCCTTCCCACTCAATCCCCAGCTACCCAAAATGCCCACTCACTATCCCCCGTCGCACAGATCACATTCTGCATTGGTTTCAAAACACTTCTTAGCTTAGTTTTTAGCTCTTCAAACTTTTCGTGTACTTAGTTAAATAAATGACTGCACTTCGCTCAAGACCACTGTCCTGCAGATACTTAACTGCGTAAAGAAGCCATGCCCAAACCATCCCCCACCCTCTAGTGCAAGGCAATTAGGATAAAATCACTCACTGCACAGTTGGAGGAAAAGTGAGATTTTTGAAAGCACGGTCTGGTTCCTAAAGCCAGAAGGACAATGTCTTTGCAAAAGCAGGATGGTTTTATCAAGTGCAACACACTCACCAGGCCAGTGTTCTGGAATTCCTGATGCCCTTCAGGTGAGGGTATCAAAGAAATGAAGATGCTTGTGAAAGAAGCAAGGGGCTTGGCCATGCTCACCTTAGAAATGCTGTGATCCGACAGCAGTTGTCCTGCTACGCCCCTCCCGGTGATGTTTCACGTCACCACTGCGATTCTTCTAACAAGGTGCAATTGCTAAGAGTTGTTAAGAAAAAAGCAGTGAGAGACCAGAATTGGCCAAAAGCAAATTGCTGAACTGCCACTTCCTACTTAAAAGTAACGCCTATTTGCCCAAATGCAGAAGGTTAACCGTGCATACCCTGCGGGCGTAAAATAATCCCCAGGCTCCCTGGAAGCGGAGTCACCCCCGAGGTGGGGCTAAGGCGAGGCCGGGGACCTGGGCCCCGGTGCTGCTCACAGCGCCTTCGAGATGCTTTTCCACTTGTGGTAATGGCTTGTGCTCACACCTTCTCTCTCCTTTGCCTGATTAATTCCTGTGAGCAAGGACACTTTGCAAACTGCCTGGGAAGGCGTAGACGGGTTTGGGAACGGGAACCTGAGCCTGCGGTTAGGGCAGCCTCTGGAGCCCCCATGCCTGGATTTCCCCCAAAATCTGTGCACACAGAGATAGGTTCCTGACCCTGTGGGGACGCCACAGGTCCTTCCTCTGTCAGATCACGGCGGCGTGGTTCTTGCCTCAGCGTGTCCCAAGAAATACGGGGTCGGACTCTGTGAAGTGAGGAGAACGGCGCTCGTGGAGGGCAGGCTCTCGACGAAGAGGAGCTGCTGGGGTGTGATTTGGGGCCGTAAAATCCCTAAAGTTGGACACGGGATCTTTATGAACTGGCAGGGGACAGATCTGAGTGCCCTGTCCTTAGATGTAGCAAACGATGATTTGCTTGGGAACTCATTTTTAGGTCCAAGTGATTAAAAAAAACAGGAAAAAAAAGGAAAAAAGAGTTCTGGAGTCAGAAAGGTACTGGTCATCCTGTAGTATGCTGCTGTGAATCGAGTCTCGGGAAATACCAAAGGTTTTACAGCAAAGGGACCCAGAGGTCCCTACAAGCCAGGACCGGACCGGCTGGCATGGCCAGGCCCTCAGAGGGTCTCTGCCTCCTCCCTGAGCTCACTGGGCACTCACGGCCGCTCAGGGCTCACCCTGCGTTGCCTGCACAGACGCTAGTCAGCCCTCTCGCCTTCCTGTAGACCCCCGAACCCTGCTTGTCCCTGCGCCTGAGCGAGCATGAGACGTGGGACCTGTCCCCTTGTCACTTCTCTTGGGAACTGGCCGACCACAGCAGGTCACTTTTCCTGGCAGAGCAGGTCATTTCCTTTGCCAAGAGCTGCCCTCCCCCCCCGCCGCCCGCCCAACAGTCTGCTTATCCTGCTTCCTCCCCTTACCCTGTAGAAGAAAAGCCTTTTTCTACTTGATTCCGAGCCACTCGCAGACTTTATGGTCACCGGGATCCCCACTGCCATTGTCCCTACCTGACAAGAGTCCTTTCGAATAAAAATGTCTCCATGCTAAGTCCCGAGGTGTTGCTCTCTGACAGAGCTAAAGGTGCCCATCGACACAGGGTGCCCTGTCCCCTCTTCTGTTTGAGAGGAATGCCTCTGTGTGACTTCCCTCAGAGTCCCTGCCCTGCGACAGGCTGATGGTTCTGGGGAGACAACAGGCAGCACCTCCTTGCTCTTCTTCCCTCCCTCACCTCATCATCATCTCCCCTCTTCACCGCCTCCCCCAACTTCCGAAGTTCTGCTTCTTGCTGTGGAAGGGCTGCCAACGAGGGGCCCCAAACCGCTCACAGAGGAAGACACAGGTCCCCCGGGGAATTGGGGAATGTGTGTGTCCTGCACACTCTACCCACTCCCACTAACATCCCCTTTGAGGGTCCTGTCCGGCAGGCAGCTGGGGCAGTAAGCCCTTTCATAGCAATTACAGCCCTGGACTGGGTCTGCCTAAAAAACAAGAAAGAAAGAAAAACATCGGATTTTGCTGAGAAACCTCCCCCCCAAAAAAGCCAGAAACTAGGAAAGTAATATGTTGAGGAAAGGAACGTCGTGCGGCCCCACAGAGAAGCCCGTGGATTAGGGGCTCAGTCGCAGCTCCTTACCTGGACAACATGAGACCTGCAGCAGTAGGGGCCCCTTTCAGAAGCGGAGCGCGGGGCGGTAGAAGGTGGGAGAAGCCTCCCCGGCCTGACCTCCTGCCCTGGCTCTCCTCGTCCGCCCCCAGGAGAGCTGGGTCAACAGAGCACTAGACGTGGCCTCCGAGCGGCCTCCCATTCAACCACTCCATCTCTGAGGCCGCTACTCTGGGACGCGCTGACCTGCACAGGGCGCGCTGGGATCTTCGCCCCAATATTCCTTCTGTATTTCAAACCAAATCCAAATTATAGGTCATCCTTAGGAAGCTCAGACCCATTTTGTCTTCGTCTCTCTAGAAACTGGCCTGTATCAAAAACCCCGTGAGGTCTCACCCTGAGGTGATCTTCCTCAAATTTAAAATTGTGCTGCTCATTTGCATAGATATTGTGAGCTACGTAAAAAGCAAGAAATACAGTATGCAGTTATGCATTTTATATAAACAGTCTTCCAGGCTGCAAGCTTGACATACGTGTGGAAGCTCCCTCGGAATGACGTGCAGTTGCAGTCGGGTAAGTGCCTGCTCCGTCCATGAGCATCCCTTCAGGCTGTGGGCAGTCTGCTCGCGGCGCGTCATGGGCTCCGATCAGGCCCGCGCTTACAGCAGCTCTGTGCTCTAACTGCTGGGTTGCACCACTGGGGCGTGAAAGGGGCTCTTCCAGCTGCAGGACCCTCTAAAATGCAGCACGAAAGTGAAGCTCTGGCCACACGCAGACCCAGCAGAGGAGCCCCTGGCTCCCTGAAGAAGGAAAAAGTTAAAAGGAAAAGCAGGTACTTGGGAAATGTGTATAATTATGAATACACAGTTTCTTAAATTATAAACATTATAAAATCATAAAAATGTCAATGATTTCAAGCAACAATTGTGTAAAGAAAGCTTTTCAGTCAAATTGACTTCCTCAGACTTTGTCTTCTGTGTTTCCTTAAAGGAAGACAAAGGAGTCCATATGCTTTCCAGTCTGTGGATATTTCCAAAGGATGATTGACACGCAGATTACCAGTGTCTGCTGAGGCGCGTGTGGCTGTAACGTCGAGCCCCTTCAACAGTCCAGTAGGCCCTTGGTCCTTGCTGCTTTAACAATTCCCGCTAGCCACGGACCAGGTGCATCGCGTAGTCATGTGCCATGTTTCTGAGAAACACGCCTGAGTCTTGTTCCAGGTGGCCAGTGTGCAGGAATGGCTGAGACCTATCTGACCCTGGTGCTCTGTGTACCTCTTGTGACAGTGACAGATAGGAAACAGCCACTTCCTATTCCTTTACTCCCAATATGGGTGTGCTGCTCACATGTCAAGAGTAAAATCTAATTTCCATCTTCTTGAATCTAGATCGGACCTGGCAACTTGCTTGACCAATAGGATAGAGTAGGAGTAGTAACCGGGGATTTCTGAGGCTGGGGCACAGAGATGCAACTCCCCACTGGGACTCCTGGGATGCATGCTTCCTTTTGGACTCCAGCAGAAACCACGCAAGGAGAGTAAACAGTCTGGTGGAAATCTCCCACTGGACCCCAGGTGGGGCACCAATGAGCCCACTGGAGCCTTCAGATGACTCGGGTGCCAGCCTCCCTCCGACTGAAACTGCTCCAGAACCACTCAGCTGAGTCCAGTCAACCCCCAGAGCCCAGAACCACAAGAGATGATGATGATGATGATAATAATAACAATGATAATAATAATAATAATAATAATAATAAAAAATCATTGGTTTGAGCCTCTGCAGGTGGATTGCCAGCAAACAGATAACTGAAATCATTCCCTACTTTTCATCAGGCATATTGGACCTCCTATGAAATCATACGGATGCATTAAAAATGTTTAAAAATCAAAACAAAACATACATTTTTTAAGGAAGGAAGGAAATGGGGAAGAAAGGGAGGGAGGGAAGGAGAGAAGAAAGGAAAGAGAGAAGGAAGGAAGGAAGGAAGGAAGGAAGGAAGGAAGGAAAAGAAAGAAAGAAAAGAGAAAGAAAGAAAGAAAGAAAGAAAGAAAGAAAGAAAAGAAAGAAAGAAAGAAAGAAAGAAAGAAAGAAAGAAAGAAAAGAAAGAAAGAAAGAAAGAAAGAAAGAAAGAAAGAAAGAAAGGAAAGAAAGAAAGAAAGAAAGAAAGAAAGAAAGAAAAAGAAAACAGACAAGCCACCATTCCCAAGAAAGGCAGCAGTGAAAACAGGGGCTGGCAGTGGGGGGCAGGGAGAGGGAGGGAGGGAGAAATCCGAAGCGGTGCTGTTGCCGGAGAGGCGGGAGTGGGATGTGCTGGAAGCAGGGGATCAACCCAGCAGTGGTTTGAACCTGCATCACGCTGTTTGGGTCCACGTCTTCTCCTCCGTATAGAAGTAAGAACATGCAACTCATCCAATTATGTCAGCAAATTCCCAGTTAGGATAAAAGTGCATTTTACAGAGGGAATTACCAGCTTCGCTGACATCTCAAATTTTAGAATTCACGGAGATTTCAAGCTGTTTATCCTTCATGTTCACTGCCTGCTCTAGCTTTGGGCCTCTAGTTTTGATACTCTGTTACTCTGCACCCTCAAGTATCTGGCCTGAAAATAGTACTCGTAAAGCCATTAACCTAATCTGGCTCTTCTAAGTTCATATTTTCAGATAACTATGACATGCATGATACTATGTACAGATACGCGATGCAATTTATTTCCTGCCTTTAAGAAACTTACACAGTTGGAAAGCAGAGATAAATCCCTGGTGTTAGCAGCACTGCCGTGTGTGGCAAGGCTGAATGTGCTTCATCACTGAGAAGACGGTGTTGAGAGGTGGAGAGTTCGGAGGAGGGAGGGAACTTGTGTTTCTAGCGACTGCACCTGTCCGAGCAGTCTTTGTGAAAAAGGAAGGGCTACTGCTCAACCAAGCATGGGATGAAGACTAGCCAGGGAGAAGGGGGTAGGGAGGCAAACAGCACCAGCAAGGAAGGCACAAATATGGACTGAAACATAAGAACAGATGGAGGGATGGGACAGAAAGGGAGCTTTGGGAGTCGTGAAGTGGACAGGGAGCAAGTTCACGGAACTGACTGGAGAAGTGATACCATGCGGGAATCATGGAGCAGAGGGAAGAATAGCCAGGAGTCTAAAGATTGGGCACCTGGGTGCTTTGGCTTCATACCTTGACATTTCCCTTATTCTGTGTCATTAATCTTCACAACAAGATAATGTTGGTGTTGTCAAACTGAAACTCAGAAAAATAAAGCAACTTCCTCTAATTCATACACTTCATAACTTGAAGAGCTAAAGCTGAAAATCATGTCATCTGATCCCAAAGTTCATGCATGTTTGGGAGATATTTTGAAAAATTAGTGAGAAACAAGACAAAGAAGGAATTAAAATGATGCCATTTTTTTTTCATCTCAACAGGACAGAGAGCTAAGAACGGAAAGTTATTTCTAAGTTTCTAACATATTCCAGTCAAGAAGTTACAGAGACTGGTCTAGGGGAAGGAAATGAATTTCACTTAAGGTACACAGAACGTGAGGAAATGAAGTCTATGCAGCTGGAGATTCTTGACATGACTTTAGATCTATCTCAACCACATATTAGTTGTTTTTCAAGTCAGTCTCTGGGATCTGTCTCCTCATTGATAAGATAAAGATTAAAGGTTTATAAAAGATTAATGTGAGGCTTAAGACCATAAAGTGCATATCACTCACAGTACTTGGCCCACAATAATAGCCGAGGGTGATGATAGTGATGGTGATGATGGTGGTGATGGTGGTGATGGTGGTGATGGTGGTGATGGTGGTGATGGTGGTGATGATGGTGATGATGGTGGTGATGGTGGTGATGGTGGTGATGGTGGTGATGGTGGTGATGGTGGTGATGGTGGTGATGGTGATGATGGTGGTGATGGTGGTGATGGTAGTGATGGTGATGATGGTGGTGATGGTGGTGGTGGGGGTGGTGGTGGTGATGATGGTGATGATGGTGGTGCTGGTGGTGATGATGGTGGTGATGGTGATGATGATGATGATGGTGGTGATGGTGGTGATGGTGGTGATGTTGGTGATGATGGTGGTGATGGTGGTGATGGTGGTGATGGTGGTGATGATGGTGATGATGGTGGTGATGGTGGTGATGGTGGTGATGATGGTGGTGATGATGGTGTTGGGTCCTAAATGAGGGGCTATATAGCAGAGCTGCAGGGATAGTTTTGCACAGAGAGGTTGTAATTGAGCTCAGAGGTGTGGACAGAAGTCTGGGAGCTTGTGCTTATGCTTAGGAGCAGAAGGACAAATTAAAGTAAGGAAAAAAGACAGGAAAGAAATGGCCGGAGGGATAAACCACTCGAGAGTTAACACAGTATTCCTGGGGCGCCTGGGTGGTGCAGTTGGTTAAACGTCCAGCTCTTGATTTCAGCTCAAATCATGATCTCAGGGTCCTGGGATCAAGCCCTGGGCTCAGCAGGGAGTCTGCTTGAGATTTTCTCTCTCCCTCTGTCTCCCTCTAGCCCTCTCCCTGCTCTCTCGCTCTCTCTTTCAAATAAATAAGTAAATCTTAAAAAAAAAAAAATGAAGACAGTATTCCTGAAGCAGGCAAGGCAGGCAGTGCCGAGAAAGGAAAGTGAGGACGGAAACTTGATGTGTGTGATCACCGGTGTTTACGGTGCTCTCTGAAGACAAGCTTTCAGTATGACTGTCCAAGTGAGGGCTGGTCACACGGATTTCAGAGAGACAATACTCAGGTAGTGGAGGTCACAGCCACAGAAAATGTGGTGCTAAAGGTCTGGTGGTGAGACTCAAAGCAACAGAATGGAGCTATGGAGAGCAGCAGACACAAGTAAAATTTTCATGATTTAGGGGCGCCTGGGGGGCTCAGTCAGTGGAGCATCCAACTCTTGGTTTCGGCTCAGGTCATGATCTCAGGGTCGTGGGATCGAGGCCCATGTTAGGCTTAGCTCAGAGTCTGTTTGAGATTCTCTCTCTCCTTCTGCCCCTCCCCCTCTGTGCACATGTGCACGCACAAGTTCTCGCTCTCTCTCTCTCAAATAAATAAATAAATAATTCTTTTAAACATGTTTTGTTATTCACCCTAGGGGTCAGCANTGCTCTCTCTCGCTCTCTCTCTCTCAAATAAATAAATAAATAATTCTTTTAAACATGTTTTGTTATTCACCCTAGGGGTCAGCAGGCAGCACCTCTGACCCCCACGCGGGACCCCAGGGACCCTGTCCTGGGTTCAGCAGCAGTGCCGGGGCAAATACCCCCCTCTGCACAGTCCCCCTCTCCAGCTCCCAAAGCCCCGGATCTCTGACACAAGCTTTTTTCTGCTCAGCCTCAGGCACAGCCCACAAGTGCAGAGGAGATCCTGGCCCCTGTGAACCAGCAGGGGACCCCTGAGCCCACAGGGACGGGGCTGTCTTTCACTCCAGCACTGACCTTCCGGTTCTCCTTGTGGGGCTACCAGACTCAGGGTGGCCAACCGTCCTGGTTTGCCAGGGGGTAGAAATGTCAGTGCTGAGACCAGCACAGTTCTGGTCACCCTGGGTGTCACTGACATCCGGGCACCAACAATCAGGACGAAGGAGCCCTTCTGCCACGGTTAGGACGGGCGGGATGCCTCCTTCAGGAGGAGACTGGGCCTGAAAGCAGGACCCTGGGAAGGGAGGAGGGAGGCTGGTTGGACCAGGGGCAGGGGCCAGGGGGGGAGGTGGCTGCCTCACACAGGGGACAAACGAACGCTGCTGGCCTCATTCTCAGGGGAACCAAAGGAACACTTGGGCCAAAAGATATGAAGAGGAGGGGTTCTGAGGAAATCAGGCTGCCCGGTCAAGGGGTCCGGGAGAACTAGGGACACGAGGGAGGCAGCGTAAGGAAGTGCTCCTCTAGGGGCCTACAGAAGCAGCCTCCCCGCGTCTTCGAGAGACACACATGAAGGTTTGAAATTCTGTGTTCCTGACACTTCGTGGTGGGTGGCTGCCCAGCTCCTCAGCAATGGGGACATGGACCCTCACACATGACATTCTGTGTGCGCCCACGCCAGGCACAGCCGCTGTTTTAGAGATGAGTTCAATGAACCAATACCATTCTTTATACAGTGCCTGGGATCTTTGGAATGGGAGGAGAGAGAGAGGTTTTCAACACGTCAAGTTGGCCTCATGACAGCCGTCTCTTTAGAAAATTTTGTTCGAGCTCCCAAATTTAAAGTTCTAACTCTGACCACAACATTCTAGACACAGGAAGTGTGAGAAATGATGAGTTTTTATAAGTAAAAGTGAGAAACTATGACGAAACCATGATCAGAACGTAGCCTGGGAGGGAGCACAGTAAGATGAGCGCGCTGTTTGGCCAGGAGTTACAGAAGAGATGCCGCTTTGTTTCTGTGTCTCTGTGCCTTCCACACACTTAACAATGAGGTACGTTGTTTGCATAATGAAACAATTTCTAAGAACAGGGACATCACTACTGCAGCAACTGTTACAGCTATCGCTGCTGGAAAAATCACACTTTCTAGATATTTCCTGACCTTGTTCACTGTTTGAGTGTTCCTGTAATTGAATTTCTTTGTCAGTTTCCAGAACGGCGAACACGTTCTTTTGCTTCCAGTGAGATGCAGGAAATGTGTCGGATGTTGGGCACCCGCCCTGGCTCAGCACGGGGAAGCGAGAGAACACGGTATTTTTGACCGAACGAGACAATCAGTAAAATAGCTCTAAGGAGTTCTAAAACTAACTTCCAACAGGACTGCTCTCTCTCGGACTTAAACATATCACAAAACTCGGGGCGCCCGGCTGGCTCTGTTGGTGAAGCGTCTGCCTTCCGCTCAGGTCATGATCTCAGGGTCCTGGGATCGAGCCCCGCATCAGGCTCCCTGCTCAGCAGGGAGTCGCTTCTCCCTCTCCCTCTCCCTCTGCCTGCTTCTCTCCCTGCTGGTGCTCTATTGCTCTGTCTCTGACAAATAAATACATAAAATCTTTAAAAACATTATAAAACTCTTCAAGGAGGACACAGTGGGTTTCACCGGAACGCAGAGCAAGGATGATGGAACAGCGTCCTTGGCACCTGCTTCACCAGGTCAGGAGCTCAAAGGACGCGGTGCATCCGACCCCAAGAGCCGCCCCACGTGTCCGGAGAGGAGACGCGGTGCCCAGGTGCCAGCCACGGTTTCAGGGGGCGAATCATTTCAGCTGGGTTCACAAGATCGGAAAAAGCTCAAACTGACAAAAGACCAAAGAAGACTGACTGAATTTATTGTATTTTCATGTAATTATACACACAAAACAGTGCACAGTGGCTTACTAAACCAGAAAGAAATCTGGAAAAGAAAATTGGGACCTCCAATCAAATGATTTTGATGTCAGATAAACCCACAAGGAAACCTCAAGTCTCCTTCCTTGAACGTCTGAAGACATGGGTGCCTCAGTTCCTCCTGGCGCTCACGGGGCATGACAGGGGAGGGGTGCCCGGCACAGGGCCTGGGAACCCCACTGATTCATTGTGTTCCCCAGTGACCCAGATTCAGGGCCTGCATTTTCATTCTAAGGGGAACAGCCAGGCTGATTTATAAAGGTGCTACAGAAATGAGAAAGGATGACATCAGGACAGACGGTCACAGGCTGCTCCCCACACCTCCCCCACACCTCCCACACACAGCCCCCTATACGCCCCACACACATCATATACACACAGCCCCCATGCATACACCCTGCGTGCACACACACCTCTCACGTGCACACGCCCCGACACCCCCCGGAAGCACAGCAAGCAGCTGCCTCAGTGATTTGGCCGGGCGGGGGGCTTGCTCCCCCCGCCTCGTGTCTACAGTGTAAACAGCAGCTGCTGCTCCGCGCAGACGGGCTCCTGCACTTGGCCTGTGAACCTCCTGGGCTGAAAATGCAGACTGTGGCTGGCAGGCTGGCCGGGGCCTGGGCTCCTGCAATCCCAACACCGCGCCTGAGCGGCAAAAGTTGCAGGGCCTCAGCTAAGTGCCCGGAGTCCGGGGTTCACAAAGCTCACCACCACTGGCCCCTGGAACTGCAGATGGTGGGGTACGGGGCGGGTGTGTGTGGAGGCTTACGACCCGGAAGCCCATCGCAGGAGAAGGGTGCTGAGCAGGGGACCCAGAGGCCACGCCGTCCCCGCTCCCAGGACGCCCCACACCCATGCACCAGCGAGTCCCACTCTGCATCGGGACCCTTTGCTGGAAGAGGCCCCACAGCACCCAGAGCCACCATCGTGGCGGCCGGCCCCACCCTGCTCCTGGGTGCCTGGCCCCCCCTTACAGCCTCTGCATGTCATTGTGCATTTCTTCCTCGCCTCTCTTCCCCTCTGCCCCGCCTCCCCTGTCTTCACATCTGCATTCTCTCCTCGTGCAGTTTCTTTCTATTTCCATCTCCTCGTTCTACTTCCAAAACAGACAAAGTCTGAAAGGTAAAAAGGAGTGTATTTCTTTAGGAAACGCTCAGTCACCTCTGGTACAGAATCTTTTTCCGATTGTGAAAGCTGTGTGTGTCCCTTGCGTCCCCTGAGCACGGGACGAGGCACCGGATGGCGAGCGCGCCCCACGCAGCAGTGCCGCAATGCCCGCTCTGCCTACTCTTGCTCTTCGGGAAACGTATCCTACGTTAACTGTCAACTACGGTGGATCATGTGCAGATTTATATTTAAGATTTGAGATCTGATCCATGAACTGCCTGCTCAAACAGGTCTTCTGGTCAAATCATCACCATCCAGCCCTGCCTCTGATGCCCTTTGTGGCCCCCACTATGGACGTGAGCCTTTCTCCTCTGCAGCAATGCCCCAAATTACATGCAGAGATTGTTCAGAATCTTGGGGCCCTTTGCTTGTCTACATTAAGTGACCTCAGGTTAAGTATATTGAGCTGTCCTGTCTGTATTTTGGGATTCTTCCATCCCAACCTTTGACGGCAGCCAGTCTATCAGCCCACTGCTCTCAGTGTCTGAAGCCAGCAGGTGACTTTTCTGCTTCCAATCAGCTCTGAGCTGGGAAATCCAGCTAATCAGAACTGTACTTAAAGTAAGACCCGGGACCTCTGAGTGTGTACCTGAGGGTCTCCCCCAGGAGAAACACTCACAAAGTTCAGGGTACGGGCTTTGTGGTATTTGTTTTGGTTGCAGTCTCTTTTGGGGTTCATTTCCTTTTTCTCAGTTTGTCTTAGAGAGCTTGTAGTATTAGATAAGAAACCTCCAGGTAAAGGAAGTCTCAGTAGGTTTAAGACATTCAATAAGAGAAAACAGAATGCATGATTAAAGCAGATGTCTCCCATATTGTCATATAAATGCGGTAACAGTGTTTTTTAAATGGCATAAACACATGAACCCACAACACAGAGAAACTCATTGCCACCCATTTGTCACTTTCACTTGGAAGACGACGTTATCACAAGAACGTCTTCCCATGAATTAGAGCCTGGTGCGTTCTCTTGGCCAGACCCAGCAGTGCAGACACATAGGGATGCTTGCTCACAGACAGCTTCACACCCTCTCCTGGGCAGACTCCAGTCCCCGTCCCCCCCCATCACCCCTGCTGGTCCACCCCTCTTCTCCACCCACATGGCACTTGCTCCTGCCCTGTCCCCTCACCTTGCCCTGCTCTCCCATGTCAAGCCCTCCCTGCCTCAGCCTCTCACCTCCTCTATACGCCATCCTTGTGTAGATGCCCCAGCAGGCCATCCTGTAACAGCCCAGAGCCCATGGCAAGCGCAGAAAGTCAGGGAGACTGTGTTCGGCTTGGATTTACAGAATCCACGTCTCTTCCTCACACTCGCGGCTCATACAGATGATTGCCCTTTAAAATTGGGTTCCTTGCAAATGCTACAGGCCTTTCCAGGTACAAGCCACCATGCATCACAAGCACCTGGAGGTCGTACTTAACATCTTTGTGAGATAGAGAGAGCACAGATTCCGGAGTCTGACGAACCTGGACTCAGATCCCTCCATGGCCACACACCGATCCCGTGAGCTTGTCCAACTCCGGATTCACACCCGCTTCCCGGGACTGCCATCAGAACTACCCAAAATAAACGCGAAGTCTCTAGAACAGTGTGCAGCTCCTAATAGACCCAATAAAAGTCAGTGCTCTTCCCTCTCCCCAAGGCCTGGCCAAAGTTGTCTAAATAAGCATTTGATCAACATCAGACTCGATAATATGAATGTTGCAAAATTTGTTTTTACCCTCAAGGCATGAAACAGTCATTAAAACAACAGAGATACAATATTTTCTAAATTCCAAACAAAACAAAAACTTACCGATGAAGAAGTAGCTCTTTGTCTCACAAATGAGCAGCCCTGAGCTTTTCCCTTAAATTTCAGATTCCTTAAGTCTGTAGATTTCTCTTCACCCGTGGAAACACCGTGGCCTTCTCGTGGCCGTGTAAGACAGCGTCGGTGCTCTGCCACTCTGAGGGCTCCGCAATGTGGATGTCCTTCTGCTCATTGCTCAGCGACCTTCTCAAGTGACTAGTCTGTCATTCTTTGCCCGCAGGCTGGGTGGTGTGGTGAGCTACCTTGCCACAAGCTTTATTCCTCCAGCACATACTTCAGATCATATAAAAGTAACGAATAAGGTGGAGGAAGGAAGACAAGTTTATGCAAGTAGGTCACTTGATCATTTCAATTTTAGATATAAATTCTTTTTGTTTCAGAATTATTAGTCTGGGGAATATTTTTTTTATTCTTCTTGGAAATTCCAAATTAATTAGAACGATTATAAAGTTCTCTGAAAAGCTCCACACAATACTGAATGAACTTTATAATCAGCTACCCACGTTCCTATTCTTAAGAGAATAAAAAGCCTGAAAAAAATATGACTAATGCTTTTATGGTAAAAATATAATGACTAAAGAACCAGCATGTCACAAATATTGCAGGCCTGTGACCATCTCCGAAAGAAGGCATAACCCAGTTGCAAAGGAGAAATCCCACCCGTGTTGTTTCACTAACCTTTTTCTACAGCATGTGGCTATTATACCATAACTTGACCTATTTAGGGACAGCAGAAACCTGAGTTTTCATAGCCCCAGAGCAACTGTCAAAATTCAGTTCGGGCAAAGCCCTCTTGTTTGAGAACCTGAGTTACCTTCTCCACCTATCTATAATAAACATTATTCAAGCTATAAATGCCCCCAGAAAGGCCCCAAATTGGCCTTTGATACAAAATACAAGACTCTGTTGGGCAAAGGTGAGAATATACATCTCTAGTTTGTGCATTTCCTTTCTTATTCGTGTGAGTATAAATAGTATTGTTCATGGTCATCACCGTTTGTATAATACAAATTGGAAGGTATTTTTCACATTTGCATTTCATTTAATCCTGACAATTTTGGTAAAGTGTTTTACAAATAGAAATGTTCTACAGATGGAAAGAAACTAGCACATAGGAACGTTAAGTGATTTGTCCCCGAGTATATACATCAGAAACAGCGGATTCCGAAAGTTAAGAGCTAGGTCTTCTAAGTCCTCCTCACACCATACCACAATTCCTTTGTTCCTTCAGCAAACACTTACTGAGCACGTACTATGTGCTTGGTGCTGTTCTAGGCAAAAGGGTTACAGCAGTGAATAAAACAGACAAAACCCTTGACCTCATGGGATTCACATTCCAGTCATGAGAGCTGGACAATAAACAAAATAAATAAAAAGATATATAGTATGGTAGATGGTGATAAGTGCCATGGAGGTCAGATGGGGATCGCTGAGGCAATGATAAGTAGAATAAACAGGGAAAGTTCCACTGATAAGGGAACACTCGAGTAGAGCCCGGAGGGAGGGGTGGGAGTGAGCCCTGTGTTTACCTGGGGCGAGTGTTGTGGGATGAAGGAACAGTGAGGGCAGTGTCCCTGATGCAAACATCGATCTAATACGTTCGAAGCCAGTGTGGCTGGAGTGAGCCGGGAGAGGGCACTGGGAGTTGAAGTCAAAGAGGCAAAGAGGTGATAGGATCCAGGTCATGGAGCCATGCAGCCCATGGTGGCAACTTTATCTTCCTGTCAGGGTGAGAGGAAAGGCTAGTGGAAGGTTCTGAATGGCATTATCTGATTTACATTGTAGGGAAATCACCCTGGAAGCCATGTTAAAAATAGATGAGGGAGACCCAGGCAGAATGAGGCCACTACCCCAGTGAGAGACGATGGATCTGTTCTGGAGATAAAGCCAAAGGATTTGCTGACAGACTGGATATAGTGGTTTGAGAGAAAAGAAAGTACAAAGGATGACTCCAAGGTGTTTGACGGCAAACATGGAGCCACGGAGCTCATCAAGGCAGCGGGAAACACTGAAGCAAAGGCAGGGTGGGGTTGGGGAAGAAGATCAAGAGGCTGGTTAGGGACTTGAGACGCTGGATAACAAGTGGACTACCCCAGTGGCGATATCCAGCACACAGGTGTTGATTTGAATATGGAGTTCAGAGAGAGTGCTGGGCTGGAGGGGTAGTTTAGGGCTCACCCGCTTATGAGGTCACCGAGGGAATGGGCGCAGATGGCCAAGAGAAGAGGCCCAGAGTCTGAGATTGGGGTCCAAGTGCAAATGTGTTTCAAGAAGGAGAGAATAATCAACCATGTCAATGCTGCTGGCAGATCAAGCAACACAAAACTGAAAAAAGTGACCACTAGACCATTTAGCAGCATGCAAATCATTGCAGCCTTGCCACGGTTTTTGTTGAGTGGCGTACAGAAAAAAACCTGACTGTAGGAGAGTTAAAGATAGGAGAGAATACAAACATTTATCTCGGGGGATTTGCATGAGGGAAGAGAAATAGGCAGTAGCTAGAGATGGTATTAGAGCCAGAAATATTTTGTGAAGATTCAAGAAATAAGGGATGGGTTTGCATATTGGTGGGAATGGCCCAGTAAAGAAGAAAATGTTGAGTCTGCAAGAGAGAGGGAGAAGTGCTTGCTCTCCACCACGGAGTAGACCAAGGTGGCCGGGGAGAGTGTGGGGAGGGGTCGGACTGGGGGAGGGGCGGGGCGGCTCTCCCACCCTGCAGCCGTGGGCCACCAGGCAGCATCTGGGCACAGAGGCCAGGAGGCAGGTGGGAGTGGGGGAGGGGGTGTGGAGGTGTTTGTGCGGGTTCCTTTCTGATTGTTCCTGTGCTCTCAATGAATAGGAAACCACGTCACCCCCTGAGAGTAAAGATGGAAACAGAGGTGTCAGACCTTGACAACAGAGAAAAAGGAATGAGGAAGCCATTTGGGGGAAAAAATAGAGAATTCTCTACTGCCAGGCACAATTGGCGAGCAACTATAAATTTAAAATGAGACCAGCCACTACCATTGTTTGCTCTCTTTTTTGAGACATACTCAGTTATGTGGGCACAAGAGCAGAGTAGGAGGAGCGTTTAATTCAAGCAGAGCTGTGGTTTAGCCAACTGAGTAAGAGGGAGTGTGCCAGTATTACACAGCCTTCTACCCACTCTACCCAGAATACCCCACCCAGAGTCTCCAGCGATGGCCCAAAGATAGACGAGTTGGAAAAAAAACAAAAACAAAAACTAATGACCACCTTGTAGCTTCAGACACGGGGTAGCGGACCCGTAGTCTTGTCTCTGACACCGGTGCCAAAGAATACACCGTGACCGGGTGTAACTGTCCTCCTGATGTCGAATACAGATTTAACAACATGGTTAATCCAAACCCTTGGCTCCTTTAAAAATCTATGATGGGGTGCCTGGGAGATGCATTTGGTTAAGTGTCTGACTCTTGGTTTCAGCTCAGGGCATGATCTCAGGGCGTGAGACCGAACCTGGCATCGGGCTCCTCGCTCAGCGTGGAGTCTGCTTGAGAGTCTTTCTCCCTCTCCCCTCTGCTCGTGCTCTCTCTATCTCTCAAATAAATAAATCTTTAAAACATATCTATAATGGTCTTTAACACCAAAAACACTTAAATCTTGTCTTCCTTTTTGTTAAGTTTGGCCCTGCCAGTTCTCAGGGCAATTGACTATTGAATTTTGCTCTCATCTACAAAAGCAACACTATTTTTTTTTTACCCTAACTTAATTTCTCATGCATCTAATACGTTCTAATACTCTGATATTTAGCAAGCAACCCCGTGTGCAGTGTAGTGATATCAATGATGCTGATAATTACTGCATCAGGCTGTTTACACTGCAGATATATGTCAGAAAGGGAAGCATGTTACTTAAGCAAAAGCAGCTGACTGAAATTGCTTGTTCATTCTTACTAGAGTCAACAGTATGAGCAAGCCTTGGGTTGCCTGCCCTTATTGATACGGCTAGCTTGCTAATGGGCACTTTTAGACGTCAAATGGTGGCCCAGAGACTTACCTGGGCTGAAGTTTGGGAGACATTATTCTGATAAAATAACATGAACTTGGGAGCAGAAATTTCTAATAGTTGATTTTAGTCTGTACTGGCCTTTTCTGTGACGTAGCCAGCACACTAATATCCCCAAACCTCAGGGAAAACCTTGCTGCCTACGTGAGACATATGTTAGAGGTGCTCCGTGGGAACGAAGAGAAGAAATGGTCTTCAGAATTCAGCACTGAAACCAAAATCACTGTGGCTGGGGGCCGAGAGCACTGTTAGAAAGCTGGGGACATCAGCAAAGCAAGGGCACACCCAGGGCTGCGATGGCTCCGAGCATCCCCCAGACATCACCTGCCACGGCCCAAGGTGCACTGAGAGCTTGCCACGCGCTACACCTAACACCTAAGGGTGAAGTTGGGAGCTGACTTCGAGCTCTTCTCCACTGCGATGGCTTCCTTGACTTTTGACCACCTAGAATAATTTAGTTATCTGAGCCCATGGAAATAAACAGAACTAATCCGCTTCAAACCCAGTGCCGGCTTCTAGCAAACCCCAAACTAAGAACTTACAAACTTTTAAACATTGCCCTGAGAGACACGTGTTTTTATTGTTTTAATACCTACATTGTTTTGCAATACATACAAAAAATATTTACACTTAAACATTTTGTTTTGGCTTGTTGAAGTTCACACTTGGAAGGATACCAAATGGGATTCTGGCAGAGTGAGCAACCGAGTCACTTGGCAGCCCTGTGCTGCTGACAACATTCGTTTATTCCAAAAGAAGAAAATGGGCCCAATTTCTGCCTCCTACAGCCAGACAGAGCAATGGGTAGGACTCCATTATTTTTAAATAAGAACGATTATTGACGGATAACACTTGCATTGCAAGGACAGAACGCGCTGCTGCGAGCCGATTTGGAAATTCAGGGCGAGCGTGAGTAATGAAGGCTAGGCATTCCAACCCTCATGGCAATGGCCTCCCTTCATGTGCATTGAGACCTCATTATGGAGAACCGTTGCCTGCCGGCAACTATTATTACATATTGGAGTAACATAATTATTAACTAGAAGCAAAGCTGCAATGACTAGAACAAAAAGGCTCAACCTTTCATCTGCCCCTTTTCCCTCTCACGTCTCCTAAGAAAAGGGGCCGATGTGAAGTCTTAGTTAAATTCTGAATAAGTTGAGCATTGTCACCATATTCCCCAGCATGACCTTCACGCCTCCCACGATTAGGTTCTTTTTCTTTAATAATATTTTTATTATATTATGTTAGTCACCGTACAGCACATCCCTAGTTTTTGATGTAAAGTTCCATGATTCATTAGTTGCGTATAACACCCAGTGCACCATGCGATACGTGCCCTCCTTACTACCCATCACCAGCCTATCCCATCCCCCCACCCGCCTCCCCTCTGAAGCCCTCAGTTTGTTTCCCAGAGTCCATAGTCTCTCATGGTTCATTCCAAGATTAGATTCTTAAACGTGTCCATGAGGGCATTCAGCGTTTCAGTGCTGTCTCCTGTTTACAGTAGTGCCTGGGACCGGCACAGGGTCAGATAAAACAGAAAGTTAATTCGTGGAAATAAATGAAAACATAATTGAGAAACAGAACGAGTCCCCAAATGTCTGATGCTACAAGGACAGTCGTGATGAAAATGAAATGTTGCCTCCACGGTCTGCAGCGTCTGACCACCAAACACGCTTCCTTCGTGACTTACTCGCCATGAAATAATTTCTTCCAAACCCACCTTCGTATTTCTCTCTTTTGCTAAGATTCCATTTTTCTCACCAGCCTCATGTTTTTCACAGCTCTAAGCAGGCTGAACAGGTAAAAGAAGCTGTTTGTGGCTGGTCTGCGTTTCGCAATCTTACAGAGAAGGGGTGAGGTTGGATTGATAACACGGAGGCGAGAACCGATAGCTTCGCCATCCGCATAGACCTGTCCCTATCCCCTCGCAGTTGTCCCACTAAAGCCATTCAGAAAGGACCAGAGTACACTCACGCGGTGTGCTTCGTTCTCAAGGGCCCTTTCAAAATCAGACTTTCCCAGGTCTCATGACCTTGACACCTGACACTGCGGATTGGAGGACGTTCCTCAATTTGGGTTCGTGCAGGGTTTCCTTATGACTCGATGCGGGATATGCCTATCTGGCAGAAATGTCACAGAAGTGATGCTGTGCTCTTCTCACTGGCTGCTAGCAGGTCGTGTGCAGTGGGGATGGTGCGGGGCTGGGGTGGCGCGGGGCCGAGACAGTGCGGGGCTGGTGTTCGTAGTGATGGCGAGATCAAGGGCTCTCCAGCAGACTCCAGCACTGTCAGGTCGTCTTTCTCACTTTGGAATGAGGATGTCCTTGAAGAGGACAAGCTGTGAAACTCTGTAAGTGTCCCCATCCTCATCCAGCTTCCACCCGCCAGGCCCAGCACACCTGGGTGTTTCCTGCATCCCTCACCACAAGTGTCCAGTGCCAGTTCTCCGTTCCACAAGCCCTTCCACGTCAAGACGCTGGCATTCTGCTAAAAGCTTCCTCTCTTCCCTGTTCATTGATGTCAGAACAGGCTCCTGGGTTCCTATTTTATTCAGTGCGTTACTGAATAGCCCACTGTTATTTCATTACTACCAATATCATTATTTCTTTTGACGTAAAGTCACCCTAGATTTGACCCGTAGGAGCCCCCTGGAGCTGGCCACTGTGTCCTTTCAACGACACGTCACGTTGGGGCACTTCCTGCTTCCTGCTTTCGGCCCAGCGTGCCCGGCCCTGCCCCAGCCCTTCCTCCAAGCCTGGCGCCGGTCTGTGGAGAAGGGGATGCAGAAACAAGTCCCCGGGCTTTAGCATGTCCGTGGCTACAGGGTGTCTGCTCCCAGGCCCTCTGGGGAGAAAAGCTAGGGGACGCATTTATGTCTGCACACACACACACACACTCACACACGAGTGCACACGCATTTACCTCTCTCCTTGTATCTGCGTCTACCCACATCTATTGGAACCAGGCCTCCCCACGAATATCTCCGATTTTAACTTAGCACTGTAGGATTTATTCTAGTCTTCTCCCGTTCCGTAGTTCTAATTTCCTTCTTTGACCGTGAAAGATATGACTTATATAATCGTCGGGATATTTACCTATTTAATCAATCCTCCCTCTGTCTAACGAGTCTCCTGTCACCACTGCTGCTCTCCTCAGTAGGGGCCCTCTGCCCTCGCTTTGGTTCTGATGACCCATTTTGGGTTGCCATCCATACTCCCACATAAACCACCTCCTCAATCCACTTGTATTCTGGACCATGTGTCCGCACCAGCCACAGCCCCCTGGGCACTTGAATGTTAACTTCCACGTGAGTAACCGTAAGCAGAGCTGCTGCTCATAGTTGCATAGGATGTGCACTGAACAACTCTGGAGAGTACCATCTGAATCACAGTTTGCGGAGTTTTTGACCCTAGTTTTTGTTCCAGGCTCTTCAACTTTCTTCAGATATTTACTAACACATTAGCCCTTATGAAAAGATGTCTACGATAGTAAACTCATGAACACTGTTTCTCTCCAACCACTGATGAAATTTGCAGGAAAACAAAACTTTCCTCAAATATTTTTCTCTCACCTACTTGGTCAACACTTAACAAATTTCTGCTTTGCACTGGAATATAAGCCTTTTGCTAACATTTATTAGGATTTCAGGATTAAATAGGATCTTCCCAAGTCCAGACTTTTGCTCTTCATTTACTCTCTAGAATCAAGATGCCTCCAAGGACCATGGCCTTTGGCCTCTAGGACATTTCCTTGGACGTACAAAAGAGACAGAAATGGCTCTTGTCCATGACTAGTGTTTCTAGCTATTGCCAGCGGAAGTCTTCCGTCATGCACTCTCTAAGCCTGGACACAGCCTACTTTTCTTGTTCACAAATGCTTTTGTCTCTTATTTTTTTCCCCAAGTCCCTCATTCACTTCCTGGGGGGTCACGGTTTTAACTAAACAAACCCAGTACACGCTGGTTGTCACCGGCAACCCTGCCCCCTCACCACACACACACACTCTGTGTTCCTTCCCCGCCCAGGTCAGCTTCCTCTTCCCTTACCCGATGTGGCAGGTGCTGAGCCCAGTGCCCAGCTCTCCTGGGTCCTGCCGTTTGTACGGCAGAGCCGGACCCATAACAACTTCGCCTCCCTTGATGCCACAAGACTCTAACCATTTACACACTCATTTTCTGAGTTTTTAAGTGGTTAAAACTGCATCTTTTGTAGGAAAAATAGAGACAGCATGTTTACGTGGGGCTCAAGGAAGACAGGCAACTGAGGGCATCGCCTTTGAGCCAGCAAGCCCCCTGGAACAAGCAGCCGAAACTCCCTGATTGTTCATGTTGTCTTCAGGCTGATGCGGGGCCTCGTGGGTGAGTTCCGAACTGAGCGAGCATCCCTGCCCACGTTTAGGCACGAATATGTGCAGACTGCAGAGGCGAGTGCTGGCCTAGAGACCAACTTCCCCCAGTTTCTGGGCCCTGCTTCTTCCACGGTGCTGGCAGTGTTTCCTGGACCTGTGGCCACGGGAACAAAGACATAGGTCGGCACGCCAGCCTCGGCGGCATCCCTCGTGGCATCCGCAGCATCCTGCGTGGCATCCAGCAGCACCCTTTGTGGCATCTCACGTGGCATCCCCCATGGCAGCACGACAGAGCTCTGGCTCTAGGGTAGTCGAAGGGTCCCCTGGTGTGTGCCCTTCTTCCTTCTCTGTCTGACCAACCCCTTTACTTGGTAAGCGGAGGGCCACACCCTGGGGACAGAGGATGGCGGGGCAGGGAGCCCTGGGCCACGTGAGGACCATACATCCAGAGAAGCATATCTGCAGGACTTCCTAGGAGAGAAAAGCCCAATTCCAGTTTGCTTAAGACTCCACACTTTACGTTTCCTGTGTGTGTAAGACCATTCACTGCTAACCGATACAAGGACAAAAGATAACAAAACCCAACCACAGCCTTCGGGGGGGTGCGACCAAGTGTACAGACCCCCAGGGACAGAGTCCCGAGAAGCGACCCAGGGGACGGGCTCACAGGGAGGCCATGTCAGCAGCCGGACTCCTGCACTTTCTCCGAAAGGACAGGGCAGGAAAGTGGGGAGGACTCAGGACATCATTGAGGATGAAGGATGTGAACAAAGGGACAGAGGGAGGACACCCCGGTCATTAGGGAGGTGGGGAGACAGGGTTAGCACTGTTTGTCCAGGAGAGGGGACAAGAGTAAAGAGGTTTTGACTCCGCTTTTTAAAGCCTGAATTTGGTGTGTGGGACGTCGTGCTGACCCAGTAAGAAAACTCACTCCAAGATGTAAAAACTGTAAAGCAGCAGCAACCTCGCCCCTTACCCTCCCCCAAACCTCAGGGCCCTTGAGCAGCAGCACGGAGGGCTGGGGTCTGGGGAACGGATAAGCGCGGGCGAGAGCTCCCCCACCTATGTCAGCAGGCAAAGCTGAAAGGATGAAAAGTCAGCGGGTTTTATGCCACGTCACAATATCCTTGGGTCGTAGCGGTCATCTGAGAATAATTCCCCACACGTGACAACAACCACACACGCTAAACAGCCCGTCAGTACCACTCGGGCCCGCAGACAGAAGCAAAATCAGGTTGGTCCAAGACAGTGAGAGCCACCTGAGGGAGGACGCTGACCTTACAGCCAGAGGCCCTTGGAGCCCCTGAGGGTCACGCACAAGTGAGCACGTTGCGCACTGCTCCGGAGTCGAGTCCTTGTGCTGGAGGCGGGAGGCCACTGGGTTGGGAGAGACAGATGCGGGCAGATGGGATAAGCAAGCCGCTGCAGTGCCCTCGCTACGTGCGCGAGGCGGACCGGACACGTCACCCCAAAGTATGTCTCTATGCTCTGTTCTGAACCAAAGCCCCTGAGAACCAACAGAGGCAGGAGCCAGTTCTAAAACATGGTGCGAGTTCTCCTTCCAGAATGGAGCATGTCGCCCTCTCCCATCCCAGGCGGAGGAGGACTTCACTTCCATCCCTGCGGAAGGTGCAGGCTCAAATCTGCATAATGAACCTGGCTCATGGCCCTCGTCCCCACCCTTTCCTGGTCATCTCCCCCCAACGTGCCTCCCCCGCCCAGAAGCCCCGGCCCCCTCCCCCGTGTTCAGCCCCAGACGGCGGACCCGCCCGCCTTCCAGCCAGCCTTCGGGGGCCTCCTGTGTGGGGTCTCCCGCGCGTAAGCACGATGCCATCCTAATAAGCCGCTGCTTTTCCCTCACTGCTCCGTCTGTGGCCGGTGGCCCCTCCTATGCACAGGGCCCCAGCTGGAGAACCCAAGCCACCTGTAGGGGGATCCTTCCTCCCTGTACAGGTCCTACAGCGAACGCACGGGACAAACAGAAATGCAGTAGAAGGCTTTGAAGGAAGAATGAGCAGAACTGAGAACTGAAGCCAGAACCTGAGGGTGAGCATGACGCCCAGGTGGCAGGTCGTGGTCAGTGCCGGCACACGGTGGTCCCCGAGAGGCTGCGCACCTGTGACACGCCGGGGTCAGACAGGCAGCCGTGCCCTGAAGGAACAGGCTCCCAGACAGCCCCGAGTGGGGTTGTCCAGGCTCCTGGAGGGGGTTGCATGTGAGCGGAGCGTTGGAGGATGAGACGGGATCGGCCACCTCCCCGAGAAGGCGAGTGGGGAGAACACATTCCAGGGAATGGCATGAGCCAAGCCCCGAGGCCGGGGAGTTGTTCCCCAGCTACTCCTGTCCAGAGCCCCACAGGCCCCTCCTGCATGGAGGAGGCGCGGGGGCTCACAGGGGCAGGTGCCGGCGCACCCACTGAAAATCTGTCACGTGTCCTTCTACAAGTAAGAACATAGTTCATAGGAGAAAAGCCAAATAGAGAGCATCGGGGAAGGTATTGAAGTTTACCAGACTTTCAAGTGAGATTATTTTCACTCCTTTAGTGAAAGACTGCGCTTGCCTCCGTGCACATAACTTTTTCGATCTGGTCGAGGCCTGCCGTGGCTCCATGGGCTCCCTTGACTTAGACGTTTCAGCAATGATCCCTTCGGGTTCTTCCTCGTCTGAGTGAGCTTCGGGCAGAGGCCGACAGCCTCTGACACCTGACGGGGTCTGGGAAGTGGGGACGCACACCCACAGATTGCAGGTGACAAACGTCCCGCATGCCCAAGGATACGGGACCACAGAGAACCGTGCTCACGGAAGTGGAGAGGACACATGTCCTGAGTTCCAAAACGAAAGGATGGAAACAAGCCTTAAAAACTTGTGGTCACTGGACGCCCCAGACGTGCATCAGAGCGCACAGCTTCGTACACACTCGTGGACCCTTCGAGGAGAGCCTGGCGCGCGCTCTGAGCACGTCGTCAAGATGCAGCTTCCTTTCTTGACTTTTTTCAGATAAAATGGCGGGATATTGAAAGCACACAATGCGATGATTCAATATACGTGCACCCTGGACAGGAGTCCCCCTCACATAACCAGCGTGGGGTTTTCTGGTGAGAACCTCCAAGTTCTACTCTCAGCAAATTTCAGTTATACCATAAAGTGTTGTCAACTACAGTCACCATGTCAGGCATTGGAGTCTCAGACCTTATTCATCTCAGAACTGAAAATTCGTACTCGTAAAAACCACCTCTCCCTATTTCCCCCCAACCCCTGACCCCGGACAACCACTTTTCTGCTGTTTTCTTGAGTGCAACTTTTTTTTTCTTTTCTTTTCTTTTTTTCTTTTTTCTTAGATTCCACGTATATGTGATACCACACAGCGTTTCTCCTTCTCAGTGTGGTTTGTCTCACTTAGCGTAATGCCCCCCAGGTTCATCCATGTTGTAGCAAACAACAGGATTTCTTCCTTTTTCAAGGATGAGTAATATTCTATGTTATATGTAAGTCATATTTTCTTCATCCGTTCTTCTGTCGACCCACCCTTAGGTTGTTCCAGGATTTCGGCTGTAGTGAATAATACTGCTATGAACATGGGAGTTCAGCTTCTCTTCGAGATAATACTTGCACTTCCTTCGGATGTACACCCGGAACTGGGATTCCTGGATCATAGAGTAGTTCTGTATTTAGTGGCTTGAGGAGCCTCCAGACTGGTTCCCAGAGCAGCTGTGCAGTCCACCCCCTGCCAGCAGTGCACGCCGCTCCTGTTCTCCACATCCCCTTGTTTTGGACAGTGGGCCTCCTAACAGGGGTGAGGTGCTATCTCACTGAGGTGTTGATGTGCATTTCCCTGAGGATGAGTGAGGTTGAGCATTTGTTCACGCACCTGTCTATTTGGCTCCTTTGCCCATGTTTCAGTCGGGTTTATTTTGGAGTTGCTCTTTTGTTCCTTGGGCTCTTTTTGGCTATTGAGTTGTATGAGCTCCTTGCATATTTTAGATACTAACTCCTCATCAGATATGCGGTTTGCGGATGTTTTCTCCCATTCATTGGTTGCCTTTCATTTTGTTGATGGCTTCCTTTGCTGTGTAGTGCTTTTTGATTTAATGTTGTCCCACTTGTTTTTTATTGCGTTTGTTGCCTTTGCTTTTGGTGTCAAATCCAAAAAAGCATCACCAAGACTGATGTCAAGTGATGTTTTCTTCTAAGAGTTTTATGGTTTCAGGTTCCATGTTTAAGTTTTTAATCCATTTTGAGTCGATTTTTGCGTACGAAGTAAGACAGGAGTCCAATTTCATTCTCTTGTACGTAGCTGTCCAGTTTTCCCAGCACTGTTTATTGAAAAGGCTGTTCTTTCCCTATTATAGATTCTTGGCTCCATTGTGGAAACTTAGCTGACCACGTATGCATGGGGTTATTTCTGGGCTCTCTATTCTGTTCCATTGATCCCTGGGTCTGTTTTTATGCTAATACCACAATGTAGTGATTTATGTGGCTCTGTAATATAGTTTGAAATCAGGAAGTGTGATGCCTTCAGTTTTGTTCTTTCTCAGACTGTGTTGGCTCTCTGGGGTCTTTTGTGATTCTATACAAATTTTACATTGCTTGTTCTGTATCTGTGAAAAACATCATTGGATTTTGATAGGCATGGCATGTAATCTATAGATGGCTCTGGGTACTATGGACATTTTAACAATATTGACTCTTCCAATCCATGAGCACAGAATAGCTTTCCATTTATTTATGCCTTCTTCAATTTCTTTCATCAGTGTCTTATGGTTTTCAGTTCATAGGTCTTTCACTTCCCTGGTTAAATTTATTCTTAAGATTTTGATTCTTTTTGATGCAATTGTAATTGGGATTGTTTTCTGAATTTCTTTTTGTGATAATTCATCGTTGGTGTATAGAAATGCAACTAATTTTTGTCTATTGATTTCATATCCTGCAACTGTGCTGAAACTGTTATTATTTCAAACAGTTTTCGGTGAAGTGCTATGGGTGATATATAATATCTCATCACTGGCAAATAGAGGCAGTTTTACTTCTTCCTTCTTATCTGGATGCCTTTTAATTCTTTTTCTTGACAATTTCTCTGTAGGGCTTGCAGTACTATGTCAATAAAAGTGGTCAGAGTAGACACCCTTGTCTTATTTCTTACCTTACGGATAAAGCTTTCAGTATCTCACCATTGAGTATATTGTTAGCTGTGGGTTCATCATCTATGGCCTGTGTTATGCTAAGATATGTTCCCTCTATACCCACTTCGTTGAGAGTTGTTATGATGAGAGGATGTCGAATTTTGTCTAATGTTTTTTCCGCACCTATTGAGTTGATGATATGATTTTTATCCTTCATTTTGTTAATGTGGTGTATCACATTAATCCATTTGCAGATGTTCAGTCATCCTTGAATCCCTGGAGTAAGTCCCACCTGATCATGCTGTGTAACCCTTTTAAAGTGTTGTTGAACTCAGTTTCTAATATTTAGTTGAAGATTTTTGCATCTATGCTCATCAGGGATATTGGCCTGTAATTTTCTTTTCTTGTAATGACTTTGTCTGGCTTTGGTATCAGAGTAATGCTGGCCTCACAATATGAGTTTGGAAATGTTACCATATCTTTTATTTCTTGGAAGCATTTGAGAGGATTGGTATTAATTCTTCTCTAAATGTTTCGTAGAATTTTACCGATGAAGCTGTCTGGTCCTGGACTTGTGTTTGTTGGGAGGTTTTTAATTACGGATTCAATCTCCTTACTAGTAATTGATCTTTTCAGATTTTCCATTTTTTCATGATTCAGTCTTGGTAGGTCGTATATTTGCAGGGATTTATCCATTTCTCCTAGGTCATCAAATTTTTTGTGTGTAATTGTTCATAGCAGTCCTTATGATCCTTCATATTTCTGTGTTATGAGTTGCAATGTCTCCTCTTTCCTTTCAAATTTTATTTATCTGAGTCTTCTCTTCATTTTTCTGGGTAAGTCTAGCTAAAGGTTTGTCTATTTTGTTTATTGTTTCAAAAAATCAGCTCTTAGTTCCATTGATTCTTTCTATTGCCTTTTTAGTCTCTACCTCTACTCTGATCTTTGTTATTTCCTTCCCTCTACTAACTTTGGCCTACCTTGTTCTGCTTTTTCAAGTTCCCTGAGGTGTAAAGTTCCTTGAAGTGTAAAATTTGGTTGTTTATTTGAGATCTTTCTTTTTATCAATGTATGTATCTATCACTATACACTTCTTTCTTAGAACTGATTTTGTTGCATCACATAAGTTTGGTTATGTTGTGTGTCCATTTTCAGTTACTTCAATATACTTTTTGATTTCTTATGTGAACCATTGACTGTTCAGGGGCCTGTTGCTTAATTTCTACATGTTTGTAAATTCTTCAGTTTTCTTCTTGTGATTGATTTCTAGTTTCATGCCTTTGTGATCAGAAAAGATGCTTGATATGATATTAGTCTTCTGAAATTCATTAAGACTTGTTTTAATAAACAACATATTTTGGTCTAACATATGATCTATCCTGAAGAATGTTCCATGTGCACAAGAATGTGTATGCTGCTGCTGTTGGATGGAGTCTTATGTCTGTTAGGCCCTCTGGTCTAATAGTAGTGCAATCCAATGTTTCTTTATTGACCATTTGTCTGGATGTTCTATCCATTATTGGAAGTGGGGTACTGAGGTTCCCTACTATTATTGTATTGCTATTTCTCCCTTCAGCTCTGTTAATATTTGCTTCATATTTTAGGTGCTCTGAATTTGGGTGCATATTTACACTTGTTATATCCTCTTGATGAATTGATCCCTTTGTTATTATATAATGACCTCCTTTGTCTCTTGTTACAGTGTTGGGCTTAAAGTATACTTTGTCTGATGCAAGTATAGCTACTTCTGCTTTTTGTTTGTTTGTTTGTTTGCATGGAATATGCAAACACTTCACTTTTAGTCTGCTTCTGTCTCTTGAAAGCAACATACAGTTAGGTTGTTTTTTTTAATCCATTCAGTCACTTTAAGTCTTTTGATTGAAAATTTGAGTCTATTTACATTTAAACTAATTATCAATTGGTATGGACTTGTGTTGCCATTTTGTTCATTGTTTTCTGGTTGCTTTGTATCTCTTTGTTCCTTTCTCCTTCTCTTGCTCTCTTCCTTTATGATTTGATGATTTGATGTGAGTGGTGTGCTCACATTCCTTTTTCTTTATGTTTTGTGTATCTTCTATAGGCTTTTGCTTTGTGGTTACTATAAGGCTTACGTAAAATATCTTGTATTCAGTGCAGTCTATTTTAAGCTGGTAAGACTCTAACTCTGAACATATGCCAAAGATCCCCACCCCCACATGTTATTCTTTATGTCACAGTTGGCATCTTTATATTGTGTATTCATTAACAAATTGTTGTCGTTATAGTCATTTTTTTTAATTTTATTTATTTATTTATTTATTAGAGAGAGAGAGAGAGCACAAGTGGGGGAGTGGCAGAGGGCAAGGAGAGAGAGAATTACAAGAGGACTCCATGTTGAATGCAGAGCCTGACCTAGGGCTTGAACTCACAACCCTGAGATCATGGTCTGAGCCAAAATCAAGAGTCCAGTGCTTAACCAACTGAGCCGCCCAGATGCCCCTGTCATTATAGTTATTTTTAATACTTTGCCATTTAACCTTCATACTACAGTTATAAGTAATTTCCCAAAGACCCTTGCAATGTTAGAGTATTCTGAATTTAACTACACATTTATCTTTCCCAGTTTTATACTTTCATATGTTTTCATGTTACTAATTAGTGTTCTTTTATTTCAGCTTAAAGAACTCCCTTTAGCATTTCTGCCCTACTGGTGATCAATTCCTTCAGCTTTTGTCTGGAAAATGTTTTATTTCTCTTTCAATTCTGAAGGACAACTTTGCCAGGTAGAGTATTCTTGATTGGCAGGGTTTTTTTTCTTTCTTTCCATGCTTTAAATATATTAACCACTCCCTTCTGGCCTACAAAGTTTCTGTTGAAAAATCTGCTGATGGTCTTATGGGGTTTTCCTTGTACATAGCAAGTTGCTTTCCTCTTGTTTCTTTTAAGATTCTCTTCTTGTCTTTAACTTTTGACAATTTAATTACAATGCATCCCAGCGTGGGGCTCTTTGGATTCATCTTTGGGACTGTTGGCTTTCTGGATCTGGATGTCTATTTCTTTCCCCAGGTTAGGAAAGTTTTCAGCCATTACTTATCTGAATAAACTCTCTGCCCCTTTCTCTCTTTTCTCCTTCTGAGGCCTCTATAATGCATGTATTTGTCTGTTTGATGGTGTCTCATAAGTTCCTTAAGCTGTCTTCACTCTTTTTCATTCTTTTGCCCTTTGAGTTCCAATGCCTTGTCTTCAAGTTTGCTGATCCTTTCTTTTACTTGATCTGGTCTGCTGATGAACACTTCTACTGAATGTTTCAGTTCAGTTATGGTATTTTGGCTCTATGATTTCATTTGGTACTTTTTAATATTTTCTATCTCTTTGTTGAAATTTTCACCTCATTCGTACATTGCTCTGCTGGCCTCTGTGAGCATCTTTAAAACCATCATTTTGAAATATCTATCAAGTAAATCACTTATCTCTTTAATTAAGATCTATTTCTGGATATTTATCTTGTCCTTTTGTTTGGAACTTATTTCTCCGTTTATTTTCCTATACTCTCTATGTTGGTTTCTGCACCTTGGATAAAACAGCCACCTCTCCTAGACTCGGCAAGAATACTCTTGTATAGATGAATATCATCAGTCAGCCTGGCCCAAGCTCCTAGTTTGTTGTCTCTCAAACTTTTGTGATTGTCCAAGCCTCCTTCTTTATTCTTACTGGTTTCCAGTAGTTGAAGGTGTGCCAAGACTCATCATCATCCCAGAGGGGAGAATCACAGCCAGCACTGAGACGCGAACTGATTAGAAGCTGTAACTTCAGGCAGCAGCTGGGAAAATATAGTTCAGTTTGGTCTAAGGCGAAGCTTGGAGATGGGCATTTTTGCCTGCTCCTTTTGTGCTGGGCCTGACTGTGTATAGCCACTGGCAGGAGGCATGGAAAAGATGGGATATGTTGCTCCTGTGACCATTAAGAACTGTTTACCGCAGTTCTGGGAATCATAAGTGCAAACCCCATTGGCTTTTGGGACAGGTGATCTGGGGTTCTGTCCTTTCAGTTGTAGCCACAAAAGCTGAGGAGCCACATATGTATACAAACACCTTCCAAGGAGACACTGGCAACTAGGTTTTATTATTGGAGAAGGCTGGAAGGAGAAGGGATGAAAGGTATCTACCAGCTTTCCAGTCTCTGGGGAATACTTCAGCCAGCATCTTGATGCCTGCTAAGTTAGAAACATGGCTCTTGGATAGCGACTTTTCAAGTATGCAGATAAACCCTTTTCAGAGAAAGACTGGGAGAGAGGTAATTTTACCTGCTTTCTCTTTTCTGAGTTTGGGGGGATGGCTAGGTGAGTATATGCTTGCTCCCTGATAATTGCTTCTCTGTTTGCCACAGTCTCGTGAGTCTCATGAACACACATCCCATTGGCTTTCAGAGATAGTTGTTTGGTGGAAGTCTTAAGTGTAGTGGGACTCTAGGCATGGATCTAAACTGTTTGCTCCTCAAGGGGAAGCTAGGAATTGTGGTTCCCTCCTGATGTTGTATGGCACTCTGCCAGGGGTAGAGTTTACAGCAAAATTATCTCTCAGTCTTTCCTACACAATTAGATGTGGTTATTTATTCATGTGTCTCATGTGTAGGAGTCATTTAGCCAGTTTCTGGATCTCTTTTAGAGGGAAATGCTCCATGTGTAGTTATAAATTTGGTGTGGCCGTGGGAGGAGGGGAGCTCAAGAGCCTTCTGTGTCATCATCTTGGTTGACTCATGCCTTGTTTCCGTCCTTGATGTGTCAGTTCATTGGTGCATTGGGGAGCTCCTCCCATTCTGCATGTCTCAATTTTACCTCCCATTCTTCAAATCTGGATTTCCACAAATGTATTATGATTGTAGCAAAGCACTTCACAAAAATTCTTTTTAAATCCTTCTGGATAAAATGGCAAAATGTAGGCTGAATGGCATTACTCTGAGGCAGATTCTTAACTGATTGAATCACCGTACAGCCAGGTACAGTAAATCGTTTTCTCAGTGTGAAATAAACTGATTAGTGAAATGTTATGCGGTTGTGATATTGATCTTGTGCTCATTAGAATTATTTTAAATCAATGACTTTGATGAAAATAGAGAAGAGGTGTTTATCCAATTTGCTGAATTAAAAAATTGGTGATGGATAACTAACAGTAAAGACAATGCTCAAGATTCCACATTACTTGACGCGGTTGGAATCAAGAGCAATAAGATACTGAAAAAAGAAAATTATAAACATAGGCTGGAAAGATATTATCTTGAATGGTGTTGTGAGACGTAACATGAGTCACATGTATACTTTTTAATTTTCTAGTAGTCATATTCAAAAAGGTCAAAAGAAACTGAGGAAATCAATCTTCAAAATATTTTTTAAAATTTATTTGTTTATTTTAGAGAAAGAAAGAGAGAGCACAAGTGGGAGGGGCAGAAGCAGAGGGAGACAGAGAATCCCAAGCAGACTGTGCTGAATGCAGAGCCCTACACAGGGTCAATTTCATGACCCTGAGATCACAGTCTAAGCCAAAACCAAGAGGCAGATGCTTAATCAACTGTGCCACCAGGCTCCTCAATCCTCAAAATATTTTTAATTCAATATATATAAATTATAATCATTTCTACATGTAATCAATATAAAATTTATCCATGAGATATTTTACCTTACTTTTGTATGAAGTTTTCAAAATCAGATGTGCATTTGATATTTATAGCACATCTCAGTTCAGTTAACCACATTCTAAATGCTCCATTGTCATATGTGGCTATGAGCTACCATATTGGGCAGCACAGATCACTATATTGGTATATGTAAAAATTCTGAGATGAAGGTAAAGTGATCACAAGTTTGACGTAAGTTATTATAATAGATAATCCAGTCTTGGATGGCACTGGTAGTACGGTGTATCGGTTATCTATTGCCCATAGATATAACACTGTGTAAGAAAGAACCCTAAAACCTCAGTGACGTGTGACACAAACCTTTACTATTGCTCACAAGTCTACAGGTAAGCTGGGACCAGACAGCCAAGGTGCCTGGACTGACTGGTGCCCCTGTCTTCCTAGGTCAGCCACTGCTGGCTGGTCTAGCATGGCCTCAGCTGGGACAACCCATCCCTGCCCCTATGTGTTCTCTCATCCTCGCCAAGCAGCCCCAGCCTGCTCTCATGATCGGGGAAATTTCCAACAGAGATCTCTCAGGGGCTAGCCTCAGAACCGGCACAACGTCCCTTTGCCACATCCCCTGACCAGATCAGTCTCAGGTGAAGGCAGACCCACCAGCCAGGTGGACGGGTCTGCCCCCTCACAGGAGGCCTATGAAACCACATTGCCAAGGACAGGAGTGCAGGGCCACTCTCTGGGGCCTCTGGAGCCACCCATCCACCTCAGGTGGTGTCGGTGCTGACAAGTGGGTGTTTCTTCCAAGCCTGGGCACCACATCTGAGGGTGACGTAAGCTCCACTGAGGAGTGCGGCTGGGACCGTGAGCCCCTTTGTAAGGAATCATAGGAACTGCATGTTAAGTTTAGCCCCCAAACAAGCCCACTGGGGGAGCAACATGAAAGCTGTTTTCAGATTGAGGTGAACTGTCCTGGGCAAGAAGCAGCCTTGTTCTCAGTTCCCCTAATATTTTCTGAGGGCCTGTTACACACCAGGAAGTGTGCTGCATGAGGAGACTCGTGGCATAAGTTTCAGCAGCTATCAGTTCATTCAAAGGAGAACTTTCTAACAAATGAGAGGACGCGTTACTATCAAATAATTCAGCTGCCACAGTGAGCTCTAAGACTAGAAGTACTTACACAGAGGCAGTGCTGAGGGAATTCCTTCCCCGGGGTGGGTCATGGAGCTGCCTTCTCAGGGACCTTCCAGCCTTTACCTCTACACTGGTATCCCAGCTGCGGCTGTTCAGTTTGTAGGAACACATCCTATCACCCTTCTGGGCACAGACCCATCTAGGCTTACAAAGTGCTCCAACCACAGGCATGACAACCTGTCTTAAGACCAGCCCCACGTTGGTAGGTGTCCGGCACACTGTTCCGTTACACCAAAGGGTGAGAAAGTACAGAATGGTTACGTGACTGGCGCTCACGTGGGACAAGAGGATGAGCTGGAAGTGAAAGAGCCTGTGGGCGCTCATCTGCGTGTGCTCGCTGTTCCCGGCACTGTTCGGCCGCAAACCCAATGCCTGGGAGCCCTGAATTTGTGCAAGACCCATCCTTCTCGTGGCTGATTGAGTGCGTGCCTTTACACAGAGAAGTAATTTAACTTTCTCTGGGCTAAAACAAAGCACATCATTAGCAGCCCCAGAGTCAGAATTCAGGACTACGAGAGCAAGAACATCGCACTAATTGTCTCTGTTTCCTTACAACTACAAGGAAATTCACAAAACTTCAAGGAACTCATGGTGAGGACTGCCATGGGAGCGCAGGAATCACACACAGCTGGAGAGCCTCCTTCCAGTCTCAGGAGAAACAGATGTTCTAGAACAGGTCTTCTGGTTTCTCAGAAGTCATAAGCATAGAACAAGTAGGCCATGTTGGCAAGTTGTACCAAGAACTTTTGTAGGTGGCTCAATGGGGGCTGCTCTTTGACTCAGTTTGCAAAACCGTAAGGCTCTGGGGAAAGGGTGCATAAATCTGCATCAGGGCCAGACGCACCCCTACAAGAAAAGAGATATTGTCCTTTTTAAGCTCAGCATTATGAAAACTTCTCTGATGATTCAGGTGGTCTCAACTGAAGTTCACTGACCAGAACGTCAAGAGCCCTGGGGGAAGCACGTCCTGAAGAAAGGAGGACCGACAGGTGACCGTGACTCAAAGCTCTCACCCAAGATTGATCAGAGGCTCGCCCCCCAGCGAGCCGAGCCACACGGAGCTTGTGCTAGCACCGAATACACCCTTGATTCCGTGGTGGCACCAGCTTCCTTGGGAAGATTCCTCTGGCCTGCACAATGTTCTAGACGAGACATAGCAAGGCTCCATTCATCTCCCCGCCACCATGGAACAGAAGCAATGACAATAGAAGACATGTCCCAAGCATTCAGGCTGGGGGATGGGCCAGAGTCTTCATTTCTGTCTCAGTGGTGCCTTGGGAAGCAGGACAAACCCCTCAAGGACATCTTCCCAGGATTCTTGGGAGATGGGGGCAGTCAGCTGTGAGTAGGCCTGCAAAGACAGGAGCAGCAACAGGTGCTGACTTTTCTGCTAATGTGGCCGGAAGAGTGATCAGCAAGTTACTCTGACTATTCAAAGACCTGACCAGTGGTGGGCCACTAAAAGTTTATCAGCTGACTTTTCAGGAGATAGAAAGGCCTGACTGATAGTACTTGCCAGTTCCTGCGGCGTCAATCTCCTACATTGGCCAAGGTCAAGTAACCTACATGATGGCACTGAACAAAGGACTGGGAAGAGATGCACAGCGTGTCCCCACGGGCTCCAGCCCGCCGGTGCACGCGACACCCCAGCACGGAGGACTCTGAGAATGGCACGCACAGAAGAGCACATTTAGTATGACTCCATGTACGGGAGACTCTAGGGGAAGCCGCTAAAGCATGGTGACCACAAACAGATCAGGGGTTGTTTGCAGCAGGGAGGGCGGGGCGGGGATTGATAGGAAAGAAAAATCTATTTTGATTGTGGTTGATGTTACACTGGTATAAATTTGCCAAAACTCATTGAAAGAACCTTGAAAATGAATGCATTCTGTTGTATATAAATTATATCTTAATAAAGTTTAATTTTAAAATATGAGACACCCCTCGCCAGCCAGTGAAGACGTTACTAGGCTGATTTCTAGTCACGGACCCTGAACTGCAAGGACACTCGGTGATGACCGACGTGGCCCAAAGCTTCATTCCCACAGCGAGCAGGGTAGAGGCACCGCACAAACCACTGCTCCCCTCGGGTGTTTCCCACTGGCTACGATCTCTAAATTCCACTGGAATCATGAAGAACAGGATGTGTCAGGCCACTGCACGGGGCCCCTCACTTCTCTGCCCCAGATGTCAGGGTGTCCTGGGCTCAGGCCCGTATGGCTCCATCCAGACCAATACTCTAAACACTGTGCCCTGAGATCCCGTGTCCGTTTCCCACTGAGGTCTCAACAAAGCACCACCAGTTGGTGGCTCAAAAGAACAGAAATTTATTCCCTCCCACGTGGGAGGTCAGAATCCCCGAATCACAGCTGGTTCCTTCTGAGGCTCCACAGAAGAACCATGCCATGCTTCCCCCTGGCTCCCTGTGGCCGTCCGCACCGCGGTGTCCGTGGTTCACAGACACACCCCTGTCTCTGCCTCCCCATGCACATCGCCACCTCTGTGTCGCTCTGTGCCCTCTCCTATTATAAGAACATGGTTTGAAGGTGGGCTGGGCACTCCACCCTCCAGCCACCATGATTCCATCTCGAGACCCATAACTCGTTCCATCTGCAAAGACTCTTTCCAAATAAGGTCACATTTGAGGTTCCAGGTGGATGTGAATTTGGGGGGAGACACTATTCTGCGAGCCACACCCCCCCAAACTGTAGCCCCAGTACAATCCATCTCCGGAACTCCAGACGTCAGGCTTCCTGCTCAGAAGGATCTCACATCTGTCCTGCCTCACGCTCAACGCCCCTTCCCCAGACTTGCCTCTGCACAGTCCTGCTCGACTCAGCCACAGACACCCCTCCCAGGCCTTCAGGCCACTAACCTCAGTTGTCCCACAAGACACAGCAGCAAATCCTCCCAGCTCTCCCAGATCGCAGGCACATCTTGCACCCCAAATCTGGCAGCCTCCCTGCGTTCCTCTCCCAGCGAGTCTCCTGCCCCACCCTCTGCCCTCTGAAGTCTGTTCTCCACCCAACAGAAAAGTGGGACTTTAAAAATTATTCGAATCATCTCTGTATTCTGTTCAAATTCTCCAGGGGCACCCCAAAGACAACAGAATAAAACCTTGCATCTTGACTATGACCTAAGGGCACACAGGGGACCTGCCCTCCACCTCCATGCTCCCACCACCTTCCCGCTTGATCTCCCACCCCCTCTGTTGTTGACGCGGGTCACCCTGGCGACCGACCGGCCTTTGCTTGGGTTTGCTCAGCACATTCCTGATTGCGGGCCTTTGTCTTCAGTGTGTCCCTGGCAGGAACGCCCGCCCCAGATGACCAAGGAGCTGATCCCTCCCTGCCTTTGGCAACAACACAGACATGGGAACTTCCTTGACCATGGAGTTCCAGCAACTTCCCAGCTCCAAGCCCAGCCCTGGCCCCTACCTCGCTTTATTTGCCCTGCCTGGCGTGTTTGCCTGCTTGCAGTCACACGTGTGTGAGCTCAGCGGTGCAGGAGATCTGTCTGGTCTGCTCACTGCTGACTCCCAATCAGCTGCAACAGGGTCTGGCCAAGGTCAAACCCTCCAGAAATACTCGCCGCGGGAACGAAGGAATGAAATGGTGAGGAGCGTGGGGAATTCATTCGAGTGTGGGTTTTGTAAGAACTTATCTCATTTCTGCAACAATATCTAGACCTGATCTCTTGTATCAGCCTCTGGTTGATGCATAGATAGGGGGAGATCACCGCAATCTGGGGCAAGCTGATTTTGTGATTTGTCATCTCAAAAGGGGAAGAGGTTTTAAGTTGAAAGAGAAAAAAAGGTAGGCAGCCTCTATATGGGACATTTACACGAACCCCAGGCAACTTCCTTTCCAACTTCTCCTTGCTCTGGACCACTCTGTATTTACCACTTCTCTGAAGGCCAGAGATGCTACACACATCTTGTTAAAGGGAGCGTCTTAGTTTGGCGGAACACCCAGGGATGCTTCTGGCCGTCAGACAAATACGTTTCGGGGAAATGAACGGACTCTCACCCTGGGCTATATGACTTACGATTTCCTTTTAAAGTTGAAATCCCCCCTCAGGTAAAATATTAAAGAGTACAGGCTTTAATAACACATGGGACACTGGAGATGTGGACACGTGAACAGGCCACAGGAGAGAGATGCGAATCTCAGGTCTCAACTGGAACAGGATGCAGCGGAGAGTAACAGCCCTTGGGATTCGATTGGAGTCTGAATCTTGACCCAACTACTTCTTGACTGGGGCACTGGTGTGAGTGGCTTCTTTCCTGGGCTTCCCTTTCCTCCTGTGTGAAGTCGGGGGACGGAGCCCCTCACGGCGACATGTGAACGGGCCGTGGACGGTTACACAGATAGGTTACGCCACGGCCATCCGTGGAGATCGATGGCAGAGGTCCACTTTCATGGCGACCCAACTTGTCAAGATCAGAAAGGCCGCCAGTGAACAGCCGAACTGCACATCCAGGCCACTGCTGCTGACTTTTGGGAACCAACTCTTCAGAATGTTGGTAGGAAAATTACTCATTCGGGTATAAGGTTGGCAAAAACACTTGTCGGTCAGTGCTTTACATACAAGAACCCCCAAAATGGAGGAAGTGGGTATGGAGGAACAAGAAAAGAAGGGAAAAAAAGCAGTCACAGAGGTGGGGCGGCTGCTCGTCTTCCTGCCACCTGGAGGAAGTGCACACCTCATTAAGGAGACGCCAGGCTTCTATTATTTTGGTTATTTGGCAGAGCCCAGCCCACCCACCCACCCACCCAGTGGAAGGGGGAAAATCCTCTCCCTGCTGTTCCATGAAGGGAAGGAGACGAATCCGGGAAGGAGCCACCCACTCCGGTTTCCAAGCAGAGCTGTCCTGCCCACGCACCCCTCGCCAAGGAGCCCAGCCTCTGTCCACGGCTCCTCCGTCCGTGGCTTCTGGCTCTAGCGTCCCCCTCCTGCTTTTTCTGTCCATCTTCTGACCCCCGTTCTTGGTGATTCTGGCCCAATGCCGAGGGCTGCTTCCTCCCATCTGCACCTCCAGACCACAGCCACTGTTGACTCAGGAGCTCTTGACAGCCTGGTCTACCCAACCCTGGCCCCGCTATATGCCGCACATGTGGCCCCAAGCCAGTGTGGGTCCCCAAAGAGATGCTGCTCCTCCGTGGCCTCTGTCTGGAGGAAAGGAGGCAGTGGGATCGCGTGGTGGCCCAGAGACTCTTGTTCCAAACCACACAGAGGCTTACACGGAGGCTGGTGTGGTTGGCCACCTGTGGCCCACGGTTTCCGTGGTCCCCCGGTTCCTGGAGCAGAAGGCCCCTAGATTTGTCAAGAATGCCCAGTTGTTCCTGGAGATTCCGATCTCTCCACACCAACCCCCACAGGAGCACAGCTTTGTATTAAAAAGAGGGGTTTTCTTGGCATGTGTCCATGCTTTAGGGTCCCGGCAGCCCGAGGGCAGTTCACCCGTTTGGCCCTGAGTCAGCTCAGACACCTGCCGGGAGGAAGGCTGCACGCACCGCAGGGCGACACGTGTCAGCAGGTGGCACGTGAAGCAGGAGGCACCACCTAGGACAGGTGCGGGCATCACTCTTTACAGGCACGGCGCCCGGGAAGTTTGGCTTTTTAACAACACTCGAGAAGTTCTGGCGTTAGCCAGATTTAAAAACCACTGAATTAAATGATAAAAAGGCCTTTTCCCCTCAACTCTGAGTCTCAAATTGACCCTTGTACTGCGTACACCTTTCACGTGTAACGGAGTTCATTGATATTAACAACCGATCCAAATTACTACTTTAAGCCTAAAAGCAATCTGAAAATTTCAAAACATTATCGGACCTTAGTAGTTCGCATTTACATTACACTTCCAGCTTCTGCCGCCCATTCCCCCGTAATTAGTTCCATGTATCCTGCTTCTCCAGGTGTTAGAAAACCCATTTGCTGTTTTTTAATTTAAATTCAATTAGCCAACAGAGAGAACAGCATTAGTTTCAGATGTAGTGTTCAATGACTTATCAGTTGCCTAGACCCATCTGCTGTTTTTGCTTTAGCCAATAATCTTTTTTAAAAAATAATTATAAGAAAACTGTCTTTAATATGTACGTTATTTTAACTATTTCCAGTTCTTCGTGTAGATCCATTTTTCATCTGATAAAATTTTCCTCCAGCTCAGAGAAGTTCTTCAATATTTCCTGTACCGCACAGGCCTGTCAGCAGTGAGTTATCTCAGGTTTTGTCTGAAAACGTTTTCATATTTTGCCTTCAATTTGAAAAATATGTTTACTGGGTATAGAATTCTGGGTTAATGGATTTTTTTTCCTTTCAGCACTTGAAAGGCATCACTCCATCATCCTCTAGCTTGCATAACAGATGATGAGAAATCTATCCTAACCACCTTTCTTCCTCTGTATCCAGTTGCTTTCTTCCTCTGGATGCATTCTCTCTTTTTTTTTTTAACAGTTTTTAAGTTTTATTAAATCCAGTTGATTTTTTTTTAAGTGTGCTCCATGCCCAACATGGGGCTTGAAATCATGACCCCGAAATCAAGAGTCATATGCTCTACCGTCTGAGTCAGCCAGGCTCCCTTCTGGATGCATTCTATATTTTCTCTCTCTCTCTCTCTCTCTTTTTTTTTTCCAGTTTTTAACACTTTTATTATGGTATGAGTAGGAGAGTTTTTATTTTATTTGGGGTTTTTTTGTTTGGTTGGTTTTGGTTTTCTGGGTTTTTTGTTCTGTTTTGTTCTCGGGGTTTTGTATTTATACTGCTGAGTTTCTCTGAACTTCATGGCTCTGAGGCTTGCTGTCTTGCATTATTTTTGGAAAATTCTTCGCCATGATCTCTTTAAATACTTCTTATGCTATATTCTTTCTCTTTTATTCTGGATGTCAGTCACCCATATGTTAGATCATTTCACATTGTCTGTGGCTCTTAGATACCTTGTTAGTTGTTGTCACTCTTGTATTCTTTTGGGGTATCACTTTTTATGATTCTATTGGTCTGTCTTCAAGTTCATTAATCTTTCCAGCTGAGAGCAGCCTACTGATACGCCTGCCAAAGGAATTCCTTGTGTCTTATCTCAATTTCTATTTGTGGCATTCCTATTAGTCGCTTTCTTACCAATTCCACATGTCCGTTGAAATTCTCCCTCTGTTCATTGCTATTCGCTCTCCCTCTAGGAAGTTTAGCATTCATCACAGTTACACCGAAGTCCCTGTCTGAGAGCACCGGCACCCGGGTCATCTCCAGTACTGGCACTGCTGATTGCTTTATCTGCTGGAAATAAGTTGTTTTTGTTTTTGTTATGTTTTGCTTTTCTTTTTTAAGTGTCAACTTTTGATCAACTGCTGAAAATCATGCATAAATAGTGGAGACTGAAGGAAGTGGTTTTTATGCCCATTAAAAAAAAAACCTCCTTTTGTGTGTGGTGTGAGGGGCAAGAGACTTGTTGATCTAGTTAGATGTTGAACTGAGTTTGAGTTTCACTTTGATTTAAATCATTACCTTCAAAACACCACAGGCTTCAAAACCCTGCAGGGATGGGCCGCCTCATACAGGGCTGGGGTGCTGGAGGGTTTTCCTGTAACCCTGCTCCATCCCCCCTTCTCAGCCTTGCCCATAGGCCCCTGTGCCACTCAGGGGTCCGCTCTTTGCCCCGGCCCCTCCCTCAGAACTACACCACCCTTGTCAGCCGCTCTCGGCCTGCCCTGCGGTGGAGGGAGGGCTTTCCTGAAGCTGGGTCTCAGGCAAACCCTGCGAATCTGCGCCTTGGGCTTAGGGTTTCATAAGCATTTCTGCTCCTCCTTCCCACGGCCTCTTATTTGTGGTTGGTCTCAGGAGGGAGACCATTTCCGGTCCGTTCCTCTGCAGCGCCCATTCTCTGGGTTTGTCCTGGGATGGGAGGCAAGTTGTCCTTCTCTCAGTAGTTCAAGCCTTCTGCTCCCTGGCTGAAAAGGATAATAGGGAGTTCGTGTCTATTTCCCATGCTATAGAAGGAGGACCTCATAGAAGCCTGTGCCCCTGGGGTGGCCGGGGGGCTCCTTCAAGGCCTGTGCCCCCCCCCAAACTCTCTTGGGCAGGCCTGTAGAAAAAGCCTACAAGCAAGTACAAATTGCCCCCTCTCCCAGGTCTCCTGCTATTTGAACCTGACCTGTTAGCCCAGGCTTGGTCTTTAAGGATTCTTTAAAACTGGCTGCTTTGTTCTTACCTACAGTATGGTAGCCACCTCTTTCTCCTTTCTTGGCTAAGTGTGGCCTAGTTCTTGCGTCCCATCTCTCCTCAAAGGGGCTTTCCTTTCTTTGGAATTCAGCCCATGTAGTCATCTTGCACACGAAGCTAGGAAGCTCTCTGAAGGTCTCAAGAAAAGTCGTGATTTGGTAGATGACATGGAGTTTTCTTTTTTTTTTTTTAAGATTTTATTTATTTGTTTATTTGAGAGAGAGAGAGAGTGCACATGCATGAGCAGGGGGGAGGGGAGGGAGACTCCCTGTTGAGCAGAGAACAAGGACATGGGGGCTGGATCCCAGGACCCTGAGATCACAACCTGAGCTGAAGGCAGGCGCTGAGCTGACTGAGCCCCCGGGCGCCCAGACCTGGAGTTTTCTCATAGCTAGGATGGGGGTGATTCTCCTCGGAGACTTTCTACATGGTAACAGGAAGCACACATCCAGGAGTTGACATTTAACACCAAACACGTGTGTCTCGGGGGCTCATCCCCTTCACAGAAGAAACTCCCGTACTAACAATGTGTCCGTTCTCCTTATCCTGGGGGCCAGGTGAAATCCAGAAGAGCCTTCGCCAGGCTGAGGCGGTGGCGCTGAGGTCACGGCTGAGCGGAGCTGGGAAGGTGCTCGGGGTCACCTGAGGAGACTGAGCTAGACCATGTCCCAGGTCGGCAGAAGCTGAAGCCAGGGGCCCTCTCTCCCCAGCGAGCCAGAAATGTGAGAAAAGGCCATGAAGCTGCAAATCAAGGAAGCGCACTTCCAGAGCAGGTAGTAAAGATCAAAAGAAGGACAGAGTCATAATTCCAGGAATCAGCCTGAGGACAGCCTGGGGCTGGAAGCCCCCTCGCTGGGGCTGCCGCAGGACGGCACGACGATCCCCGCGGCTGACCGGGTTAGAACGTCCGAGTACTGGATGTAAAGCTGAGAAAGACGCGGGGTGACTGGGAAGGAAGAGGCTGACAGGCTGTGTAAGCACCAAAGCAGAGCGCTCAGACAAGGGCTGGTTCAGGTCACCTGTTACGGCTGAGTCGTGCGCCATTTACCTGTTGCATGAGGAATTCCAGCTGCCGCTGGGGAGAGAAGAAACCATTTCTCCTCTCACCAGAAGTTTAAAATTCAGGGGCTGTGAAGTGGTCTTTAATGGTTAGCTGTGCGACTGTCTGCTTTTAAAGAAAAACTCAGAAAAAAGAAAAAAGAAGGGAAAGGAAGGGAAAGGAAAAAAGAAAGGAAAGGAAAGGAGAAAAAAAAAAACTCAGAAAAGCATCGTTTCTTATTCTGAAAGGAATGTGATCTGTTCCATGAGCTGGTGCTTCCCGAACTTTAATGAGCATCTGAACCCCCCGAAATGTTCTGAATTTGCAGATTCTGATATCCTAGCCCTGGGCTGGGGCCCGAAAGTCTGCATTTCTGACAAGCTCCAGGCAATACGTTGCTGATACAGTGCGGGGACCACACTGTGGGCAGCAAGATTCTAGAACATACACCAAGAGCTGGATCTGAGACCCGCAAAGCGCTTGTAAAGGAGCCCGGCGATCACAGCCTTCGCACCGCTAACTACGCTTGTGAGAGGCGGTGGTGCCCACTAGAAACTCCACACTGACCCACAGGTGGTCTCGCCTTGAGGGCCTGAAACTGAGACTTTTGGGAAGGGCCTCGCCAGAGCCACTGCCCCCCACCCCGGTCTCGAGGCCAGGTGGAGCACACAAGCAGCAAGGGTACCTCCATGCACCGGGACTGTGGTCAGATACACGCGATTATCAGGCACGCACTCTGAACCAGACTCCGAGCTCAGCAGTTTCAGGTGTGTTGCTGTCCCAACGTTCGTTATTTGCTTTTCCAAACGAATGTACCTATATAAATAAATACGTTACCATCAGCCGGGGAAGTCTTACACATTTGTTATTCATAAAATTCAGTTTGTTTGATCGGCATATTTCTGATCCTTGCGTAACCCCTGGGGTTTACCCCCCGGCCATCGCGCTTACCCTGTCACTGCTACTCCCACTCTCCCTGCTGTTTTTGCTGCGTGTGCTGCTCTGTGTGAAGGGATATGTCCGTCAGTAGGAGGGGCTTGTGCTAAAGCCAACCGGACCTCTGCTGCTACTGGTAAGATCTTCTGAAGTTACCACTCGTTTGGAAATGGACACACTGGGGATACATGACATATTTAAAGAAAGATCTGAAGAAAGACCAATTTCCCAATGCGACGTAGGGCTCATGGGGTCTTATTCAGTAACAGATCTGTTGGCGTGAAAGTTGTCACTAAAAAAAAAAGGTTTTACTGATGCTCTAAATGGAAATACAGTCTATATGAAGCTGCTGTCTCTTCCTTAAACATTATGTTATCAGCATTTCAGAGGCACAAATTATGCATTAAACACTGAATTGCTATCACAGCAATCATATTCAGGTTTTCATGTTTAGATAAGATCGCTTCTCCTGGCTCCAAATCTAGATCTTGCTTTCATCATTGGTTCCTAGAAAAAGGTATTCCTAAAAGTCACTTTAAATTCAACCATAAAATGATGTGTCTTGTTTTGAATTTTTCTCGGAATCAAAAAGTACCATCTCTTCTGACATCCTAGCAATGTAGGCTTTCACTGAACATTCTACCAGTAAGTACAATTGGTGACTTCGGGTGCCTGGCATTGCTCTTAAGTCTGAGTGCTAATAATTGGCATTCGTCAGTATTTCCAGCTCTCTGCCTTCTGAGTATCGCTGGAGGAGATTGCACCCCTCCCCACACCACCACCCCCAGAGCTGGGTAGGAGCTGCTCCATGACCTGCTTTGGGTAATACAAGACCAGAGGAAACAGGTGGCAATCTGGGCAAGGCCTTTCAGTTCTGCTGTGACTGTGCCCCATTCTCTCTCCGTTTCGGAGTGCCTCAGACAGAGGCCAGTGGGGGGCAGACCTGGGACGGACACATGGCACGGGTAAGAAATGGGTCTATTTGTTACTGTAACAGAATCCAGCTTACCCTGACTGATGTGGCTTGCTTATCTTAAGGGACGGTTTGGAAAACTCCAAAGGTAAACAAAGATTTCCCTAAAGAGAAATGCCCGTAAAAATGGTCTAAACTCTTAGAACACTTCCTCAAGAAATGTGTTTCAATGGTTCTAAAGCTGTATAAATGCTGGGGTCACTTTATTCCTTCCTTGCGTTTGCTGCGGGAGCGGGTTCCATCTCCCAGCTGGCATCACAAAGACGGTCTTCATAATTCTAGCCAACACGCGTGGGGGCCTACTGTGTGCTAAGCACTCTGCATGGATTAGCTACCATTTCTCCCACACACCTGTGAGGAAATGCTGTGGATCAGGAAAGAGAAAGTGAGAGCAGAGAAGAAACGTGTCCAACGTTTCAGAGCCAGGAAGCCATGAAACTGGGATCAGAACCCAGGTCCACCTTATGCACTTAATAAATCGAGTACTTACACCGCGCTGGTCTACCGCCACACCCGCATCCCGTGGCTGGAGGCAGAGCATCTGGAGTTGCTGGCTTCATACTGGCAATCCCACAGATCATTGTTAATATCCACACAGATTGCTTAGGAAGAGTAGGCCTTAGCAAGAACTGGTTCCCCCAAAAATCTGAGATACATAGGAAGCCACAGAGGTGAGGAGGAGGCCAGTGAATTAGTACTGAGAACCTGCCAAGTCCTGGATGTCACTTTTCCGTGTAATGCTCACAAACTTTATGCAAAGTAGGTGCTGTCTCTGTCTTACCGGGGCAGAAACCCAGGCTTAGAGAGGGGTTATGTAATGGACCCCTGATACATCCAGTGTGCATCAGAACTAGATTTCGTTTCAGAATCTGCCCTTTATGTAGGCCGTGCCCTTTCCCCTGTAACACAGTGAGGGGTACAGGAAAGGCAGGTCTCTCTGGAAGTCACTAGGAATATTATGTGCCTGGACAGCAGCCCAGACCATAAGGAATGAGGCCAATGAGACACTGGAGAAGTGCTGAAGGAAGCGGACCTTCCCTATACCCCACAGGCCAGGCCCAGGCCAGAGGGAAGCCGCCTCATTTCCCTCTGAGACCCGACTCAAACCACCCGAGTGTCCAGATCCTTTAAAGAAGAAATCAAAACTCAACTGCTTTTTTGATCAATGGGCGAGGTTCCATTTTAGAGAGGAAAGCCAATGGACCCAATGGCCAATTTTCCCACCAAATCCATTCTCTCCTTCTGTCTGGTCACGTGGTCATTCAGCTAGAGAATATATTTTCCAAACTTTCCAAAATTAGAGAATCAACTTGATTTCTAGAATAGTTACTTTGAATTTTATTAAATTAATCAATTAAATTTAATTACAGCCCAAGGAATGATTACTGCAGTTTAGACAAAAACTATTCAAAATTTTAAGAAATTTATTAACTAGGATTTATGAAATACATGTCTCGATTATTCCACTTTAAAAGAGTTAGCAGAAAAAAGTGCTCTAGGTAAATGCCAGGCAAGGGAGGGCGGGGAAACAGGTCCTAATTCTGAGTCATCAACATTCCCCTTCCCTTCTGAAACTGCCTCAGACAATTGCAAAAGTAGAGATGTTCAAGGCTGCCTCACATTCTGGACAAAGTCTGAGATCAAGTGATTGCATGGAGACATGTTTCAGAGCACTGAGCGACAGGGTCCAACCAGATGATCCTGCCATCCCACTGTCCCTGTATGATGCAGTGTTCACCCATGTCCAATGTCCTTTGCTTTGCCTCCAGCCCTGTGTTGAACGTGGGACCATTTTGCTGTCCCCATAGACCAACCCAAACCGCTGCACCCCCGTCCAGTCCCTGGCACAGCTCACGTGGTTTCAGGGGTGGGCAATGGAGGTGCTCTGCCCCCAGCTGGAGTCTCTATACTGGCCAGGTGACTCGCTCAGGAAGGGGAGGGGGTTTTGACTCTTTTAAACAAATCCCACTGTGCAGAAATGGTGGACCAATGTCGCTACTCAAATATAATTCTCCTTTCTTTGGGCAAATGTTCAGTGGGGACACTAAATATCCTTCCCACTGTGTTAGAAAGAAAGAAAAGAAAAGAAAGAAAAGAAAAGAAAAGAAAAGAAAAGAAAAGAAAAGAAAAGAAAAGAAAAAAGAGAAAAGAAAAAAAGAAAGGGTAGGGAAGGGAAGGGAATGGAAAAGGAAAGGAAAGGAAAAGAANAAGAGAAGAGAAGAGAAGAGAAGAGAAGAGAAGAGAAGAGAAGAGAAGAGAAGAGAAGAGAAAAGAAAGAAAGAAAAGAAAAGAAAAGAAAAGAAAAGAAAAGAAAAGAGGAGAGAAAGAAAAGAAAAAAGAAAAGAAAAAAAGAAAGGGAAGGGAAGGGAATGGAAAAGGAAAGGAAAAGAAAAGNGGAAAGGAAAGGAAAAGAAAAGGAAGAAAGAAAGAAACATAGATTCCTTTCTTTTCCCTACTAGAAAGGTAACAAACCAGAATATTTCTAGAAACAAAGAGAATTTCCACAGGAATTTCATAAACACCCTCATCTCATATACACAACACACAGTATGTATGTCATTTGCCTTTGGGGAAGAAGCACACAGAAATAAAACAGCTTACTGATTCCATTTTTTCCTAAAATAAAAAAATATATATATTACATAATGAAAGCAGAGAATCATCCAAGAGTCTCACATAAGAAATACAGACTTTGAACATATGTTATCTCAATTTAATATATATGAACTGATGAAATAGGTACAATTATCCCTATTTTTGAGATGATGAAACTGAGAGGTTAGATAACTGGGCCCCGGTTCAAGCAGAGAAGTGAAACCAATAGTATATGTATACACTCAGTCTGTAAGTCCATTTCCTCCCCATCTAATGCTGGAGTTCGAAATCCGTAGGACAGACAGGAAGGAAAACAGATAAAAAATGGAGAAGATCAAGGACAACTGGACACTAAGTCATGAGCTGGAATCCCATGAGGATGGACTGAAACCTGGGTCAGCTCTCCTGCCTCCGACCTTGGTGCCGAGGCCAGGGCTCTTTGTCACAAAGCTCAACACCCAGACTGGGCAAGGCACCAGAGAAGGAGGAGGAGACCAGCTGCAAAAACTCCCAAGCCCAAGGATTTTATACATAGAAAATCATGTCGTCNATTTTATACATAGACAATCATGTCGTCTTGGATAGGGACAATTGTGTATCTTCTTTCTTCTTTTGTGTCCTTCTATTTTTCTCTTACTTTATTGCACCTGCGGTCACTTCCAGTACAATAAAGAAGGGTGACGGACATGGACAGCACTTTTCTTGCTCCCGATCTCGGAAGGAAAACATTCACTCCTACACCATCATGGGAGCTGTGGTTTTTTTGTCGATGTCCTCTGTCAGATTGAGAAATTTCCCCTCTATTCCTGGTTTGCTGAGAATTTCTGTTTTTATTATGAATGGATATTGAATTTTACCAAATGCTTTTTCTGTATCAATTAACATGATCATGTGGTGTTTTTAGAATATTAACATTTTGGTTTACATCGATTGTTTTTCAAATATTGAACCACCCTAGCATTCCCCAGATAAACCCAATTCAGTCACCACATATTCTTAATTTAATCTATTGCTGAATTCGATTTGCTAACATTTGGTTAAATATTTTTGTACTTATATTTATGAGGGACATTTGTGTTGTTTTCTTGTATTGTCTTTGTCTGGTTTTGGTATCCAGGGTAATGCCAGACTCATAAAATGTGTTTAGAAGTATTCCTTCTTCTTTGATTTTGACAAGGCTTTGTAAAGTCTTCTATATTACTTCTTTTAAATGTTTGAGAGAATTTACCAGCAAAACCATCTGGATCTGGAGTTTCCTTTCTTGAAGGTTTTTAGCTACAAATTTATTTTCTCTAACAGACTTCGGATCATTCAAGTCAAGTATTTCTTCTTTAGTGAATTTTGGTGTTTGTGTCTTTTAAGGAATTTGTCCATTTGTCTAAGTTGTCGGTTTTATGTGTATAGTGTTGTTTGTTGTATTTCTTTTTTAAAAAAGATTTTATTTATTTATTTGACACAGAGAGAGACAGCCAGAGAGAGAAAGAACACAAGCAGGGGGGTGGGAGAGGAAGAAGCAGGCTCCCAGAGAAGGAGCCTGATGCGGGGCTCGATCCCAGAATGCTGGGATCACGCCCTGAGCTGAAGGCAGACGCTTAATGACTGAGCCACCCAGGTGCCCCTGTTTGTTGTATTTCTTTATTATCCTTTTAATGTATGTAGGGTCTACAGTGACATCCTATATTTTATTCATTATATTAACAATTTGAGTCTTCTTTTTTCTTGCTAGAGCTTAATGAATTTTATTTATATTTTCAAGAACAAACTTTTGGTTTCTTTGATTCTATTTTTCTGTTTTCAATTTCATTGATTTTGACCTTCATCATCTTTTCATTTATTTTCTCTCCTTCTCATAGTCTCTTAAGGAAGAAGTTTGGATTACTGATTTGAGCCCTTTCTTTTTTAATATAAGCTCTGAAAGCCGTAAGTTTCCATCTAAGCACTGCTTTTATGGCTACTAAGGACCCATATGTTTTTGACAGATTGTATTCTCATTTTCATTCAGCTTTAAATATTTTATAACATCTCTCGAGAGTCCCTCTTTACCCTTAGATTTTAGGAATGTACTGTTTAATTTCTAAGAGTTTAGAGTTTCTTGTGAAACCCCCAAAATATTATCTTGTGATAATATTAGTATTTCTTTTATTAAGTTCTGATTTAATATCATTATGGTCAGAAACATATTCATATCATTTCAGTTCTATTAAATTCATTAAGAGTTGTTTTTAATAATCTAAGATATGGTTTATTTATGTGATTATTGCTTGAAAAGAATGTTTATTCTGCTGTTTGGAGTGGGGTATTTTACAAATGTCAATGAGATCCAGTTGAATGATGATGTTTGGTTCTTCCATACCCTTACTAGCTTTTCTGTCAATTCTACAAATTACTGAGACAGGAATGTTGAAATTTCCAACTATTACTGTACATTTGTCTTTTACTTGTTTCAGGTTTTTTTCCAGTTTTTGTTTTGTATGCTTCGAAGCTCTGTCGTTAGTGTCTTCCTGGTGAATTTCACTCATTGTTATGTCAGTCTTTATCTCTGATAATTGTGTTGTTTTCCTGTATTGTCTTTGTCTAGTTTTGGTATCCAGGGTAATGCCAGACTCATAGTCTGTAGTCTATTTTGTCTGGTACTAGTACAGCCACTCCAGCTTTCTTTTGATTTGTGTTTACAGAGTATATCTCTCTCCATGCTTTTTCTTTTTTGTTTTTTTTAACAGTTTTATTGACATATATTGACAGTAATTCACATACCATCCAATTCCTCTCTTTAAAGGATACAATTCAATACGTTCTTAGGACATTTACAAATGTGTGCACCCATCACCAGTCAATTTTTAGAATATCTTCATCACCTTGAAAAGAAACTCCATGCCCTTTAGCATTCAACGCCTTATCCCTATCCCACCCCCTGCCACACCACCCCTAAGCAGCAACAATTAATCTACTTTCTCTATATACATATTTACCTGTTCTGGACTTCCATATGAATGGAATCATATAGCATGTGGACTTCATGAATGGCTTTTACACTTAGCTTAAGTTTTCAAATTTCATCCAAGTTACAGCACATATCGGCATTTCATTCCTTTTTTTTGTGGCCAAATAATATTCCATTGTATGGATAGATCACATTTATGTATCCATTCATCATCCATGATTAGCCATTTGGGTTGTTTCCACCTTTGGTTACTATGAATAATGCTGCTATGAATATCCATGTACAGGTTGTTGTGTAAACATATGTTTTCACTTCTCTTGGGTATACACCTAGGAGGGGAACTGCCTGATCATATGATAAGTCTGTGTTTAATCATTTGAATAACGGCCAGCCTGTCTTCTGAAGCAACTGCACCATTTTGCATTCCCACCAGGGGTGTATGAGGGGTCCTATTTCTCCATATCTCCACCAACATTTGCTATTATTTGACTTCATCATTCTAGCCATCCTAGTGGATAAGAAGTGATATCATTGTGGTTGTGATTTGCATTTCCCTGACAATCAGTGATGGTGAGCATCTTTTCATTGTACTTGTTGGCCATCTGTATACATCTTCTTTGGGAAAATGCCTATTCAGATCCTCTGCCCATTTTTTAATTGAATTGTTTGGGGGTTTTTTTGCTATTGAGTTGTAGAATTTCTTCTATATTTTTGATATAACCCTTTATCAGATAAATGTGGTTTACAAATGTTTTCTCTAATTCAGTACATTACCTTTTCATTTTGTTAATGATTTCCTTTGCTATGCTGAAGCAAATATTTTTTCTGTATATACTCTTCCTTATCTCTTTCTGGTATTCCAATGATAAATGTTAGCCTTTTTGATATGATCACAAAGTTCCCTAACTCCGTTCATTTTTTTTTCAGTGTCTTTTCTCTCTGTTTTTCAAATTAGATAATTTTGTTGATCAGTCTTCAAGTTTACTGACTCATTTCTCTATCATCTTTGCTCTGTTGCTAAACCCACACAGTGAGTCTTTCATTCATTTTTTGAATTTTTTAGTTCTAATTTCCACTTAGTTCTTGATGACTTCTCTTTCTCTGCTGATAATTTCTATCTCTCCATTTGTCTCAAGGAGCATTATCACAAGAGCTACTTTAAGTCTTAGTCTAATAATTCCATCACTTGTGTCAACTCAACTGTTGATCGTCTTTCCTGCACAAGTTAAAATTTTAATGGCTCTTTATCTACAATGCAAGTTTGGATTGTATCCAGGATACTTGAATAGTATAACCTTCTAGATCTTGCTTCATTTTTTTGTTTTGTTTTGTTTTAGAAGGCAATCAATTAGTTGAATTTCAACTCCAAGTCTCTATCTGCCTTCCATGCCTTGTGTTTCCAAAGTCAGGTCAGTTTGCAAAGGATTTGCAGTACTACCCAGATCTGTTGAATGCATATAGCACCCACTGGCCAGTCTCGGCTTTGGGTGGAGGCTTCTCCCATCGATCAGCACTCAATGTCTAGGGTACGCTGTGCAGGGTCAGATTCATGCATGCACAGCTCAGGGATGCCCAAGAATCATAAACAGTGCCATGGGGTCATTTTCTGGGCTGCTCCCTCTCTGCAATCTCCCAGTATTTTCTGGCTCCTCAGGTTCCCTTCCAGTCCTCCTGCCAGATAGCTCTAGCTTTCATCACCCGCATTCTCCTCCCTCTGACTGTGCTTACACCCAGGGCCAAGCTGCAGGAATAGAAGTAGAAGGAAAAAATCTCATACAGGTTTATTCTATTCTCGTGGGACCTCATTTCCTCCCATCAGAGCAGGGGGTTCTTACACCTCCATCAAAGATGAGGCAGCTATGGCATTGCACAGAGGCTGGGATGCAGGAGAAGCAAAGTAGGAGACAGTCACACCCTCTCTGAGCACTGGGCATCCCATTTCCCAGTCTTGGAGCCAGAACTCAGTGGCTTCCACTGGCACTCTCTCCATCCACACCCACTAAGTCATCCCTCTCCTCATGTCTGATGCCAATCGTTCTGTACAAAATTAACACAGCCTAGGTCACAAGGACCATTTCATGTTTAAGAGATTTTTTTCATTTTGAAAACATATGAGGACAATGTAACAACACTAAATACATTACTGGAAATTCCTAAATCCATTACCCTAACCCAGCACTTCTCACTTCACCTTCCTGCTTTTCTAAAGCAAACAAAATGTATGCTTCCCAATCTCTCTTAGTTTCTTTTTTTAAAACTATTTATTGAAGGCCTACTATAAGCCAGGCACTGGACCACACTGGAAATACAAAGATATCCTTTAACAACTGCCATTGTGTTTATTTAGGAGGAAAATGGGCAGAAAAGTCTGAGTGATTTTTTTTATTATGTTCAATTATCCAACATATAGTAGTACATCATTAGTTTTTGATGTAGTGATCAATGATTCTTAGTTACATATAACACCCAGAGCTCATCACATCATGTGCCCTCCTTAATACCCATCACCCAGTTACCCATCCCCCACCCCCTCCCTTCTGTAACCTTCAGTTTGTTTCCCAGAGTCCAGAGTTTCTCATGGTTTGTCTCCTTCTCTGATTTCTTCTCATTCAGTTTTCCCTCCCTTCACCTATGGTCCTCTTTGCTATTCCTTATATTCCACATATGAGTGAGACCATATGATTNCCCAGAGTCCAGAGTTTCTCATGGTTTGTCTCCTTCTCTGATTTCTTCTCATTCAGTTTTCCCTCCCTTCACTTATGGTCCTCTTTGCTATTCCTTATATTCCACATATGAGTGAGACCATTTGATATGATAATTGTCTTTCTCTGCTGGACTTATTTCACTTAGCATAACCACCTCCAGTTCCATCCATGTCGATGCAAATGGTAGGTATTCATCCTTTCTGATGGCTGAGTAATATTCCATTGTGTGTATGAACCACATCTTCTTTACCCATTCATTTGTTGAAGGGCATCTCGGCTCCTTCCACTGTTTGGCTATTGTGGACATTGCTGCTATGGACATTGGGGTGCATGTGCCCCTTCTTTTCACTACATCTGTATCTTTGGGGTAAATACCTAGTTGCTGGGTTGTAGGGTAGCTCTATTTTTAAGGTCTTGAAGAAGCTCCATACCGTTTTCCAGAGTGGCCGCACCAGCTTGNCACTACATCTGTATCTTTGGGGTAAATACCTAGTAGTGCAATTGCTGGGTTGTAGGGTAGCTCTATTTTTAAGGTCTTGAAGAAGCTCCCTACCGTTTTCCAGAGTGGCCGCACCAGCTTGCATTCCCACCAACAGTGTAAGAAGGTTCCCCTTTCTCCACATCCTCACCAACATTTGTTGTTTCCTGCCTTGTTAATTTTAGCCATTCTGACTGGGGTAAGGCGATACCTCATTGTGGTTTTGATTTGTATTTCCCTGATGGCTAGTGATGTGGAGCATTTTTTCATGTGTCTGTTAGCCATTTGTATGTCTTCTTTGGAGAAGTGTCTGTTCATGTCTTCTGCCCATTTCTTGACTGGATTATTTGTTTTTTAGGTGTTGAGTTTGGTAAGTTCTTTATAGATCTTGGATACCAGCCCTTTATCTGCAAATATCTTCTCCCATTTCCATAGGTTGTCTTTTGGTTTTGTTGACTGTTTCCTTTGCCTGAGTGATTTTTTTTTAAGATTGTTGTTTATTTATTTGTCAGAGAGAGCAAGCACAAGCAGGGGGAGCGGCGGGCAGAGGGAGAAGCAGAATCCCCGCGGTCCAATGCGGGACTCAAACTCAGGCCCCTGGGATCATGACCTGAGCTGAAGGCAGGCGCTTAACCAACTGAGCCACCCAGGCATCCCAGTCTGAGTGATTTAAATGGTGGTGAGAGTCACAGACGAAACAAGCAGGGTGGCAAAGTGGTGGAGAGTGGGTGCCTCAGTGGCAGGAACCACTTGTCCACATATTTCCTATCACATGAATTCAGCGTTAGTTTGTCAAGCTGTGTTTTTAAAGCCCTATGAAAGTTGAAAGAGTTTATGGATCTGAGTTTATAGAACTTTTGAAAATTAATACATTNATGTGTCGTGAAAAAGGTTGCTCTGGCCGTACATCAGTGAATCTTCTTATCCAGACACAGGATGCACATATGTATTTAGGTATTCCTGTGTCCTTTCCAGCATAGGTTTGTGGCTTTGTGTACATTCTGTATGAATGAGTCTGGCAAACCTATTACATTTAATCATACACAGTTCACATTTTAGTGTAAATAGGGTTCTATTTGGTGAAATGCTTCTAATGTTGTTCTAATGCAGTCTAATTTATTACAGTGTTACTGAGAGTTTCCAATACATCTCTTTGACCTGGATTATGGAATTAAGAGTAAATTTTTTATAACAACAGAAAAAAATCCTACTCAGGTTTTTAGTATGATTATCATTTTTGGTGAACAAGAACTATTCTCAGTGATGTGGGAAAAGAAGCACAAAAGTGTAATCTTTTGTGATGGTTATTACCATCCCTTACCACCCTCCACCTTATTTTTATTATTTCCCACCAATGTGATATTTTTATCTCTTCAAGTAATTCAGGAAAACTTGTATTTGATTGACCCTCACGAATAAGAAACATTCTACTGGAATTTCTTTCTATTCATCACCTTCTGGTGTAAAGAGAATAACAACAACAACAACAAAAAAACAACTTCATAGAGGGATTTATTTTTATAAAAAAGCTAGCATAGGACAGGTGTCTCATGGTATTGAAAGTATGGATGAATGAATGAATGTGACTTTTAAAAGAATGTGTGGGTACATTCATTTTATGATTCTCATAAAATGAAAATTTTTGTTAGCTGGGGTGTGAAGTATAATAGCTGCTTGAAGAGTCAGCTTCAAAACCTCTGTGATTTGGGGCACTTGGGGGGCTCAGTCAGTTAAGTGTCCGACTCTAGAATTCAACAAGGTCATGATCTCAGCGTTGTGGGATCAAGCCCTGCATCAGGCTCTGCGCTGGGCATGGAGTCCACTTGGGATTCTCTGTCTCCCTCTGCCCCTCTCCCCCAAGACCCCCCTCTGCTGTTCCTGTGCTGTACTCACTGTCTCCCTCTCTCAAAAGAAAAAAGAAAAGAAAAAGAAAAGAAAAGAAAAAAGGAAAGAAAAGAAAAACAAAAAAAAACCTCTGTGACTTAACCCAGGAGAACTTCAGGGGGTGGGGAATCTGCTCCATGCAGCCGTTCAGGGCCCCAGGCTCCCCTATGCTGGCCCCACCATTCTCTATGGCCTTAAGGGCGACTGCAGAGGCTGGAGACGGTGGCATCTGGAAGCGGACTGCACGGCTTTCCCTGCAGCACAGAGAGAGTATTGGGCAATAACTGGCATTGAGGATGAGGAGCCTGAATTAATGAAAGGCCCTAAATCACTGAAGAAAAAGTTAACCATCTGGACACTCATTAAGACTATTGATGAATGAAACTGCATTGTAAATAGGTTTTCCATGGTAAAGTTTCCGGACCTCTCGTGTGGAGAGAACNATCACCTTCTGGTGTAAAGAGAATAACAACAACAACAACAAAAAAACAACTTCATAGAGGGATTTATTTTTATAAAAAAGCTAGCATAGGACAGGTGTCTCATGGTATTGAAAGTATGGATGAATGAATGAATGTGACTTTTAAAAGAATGTGTGGGTACATTCATTTTATGATTCTCATAAAATGAAAATTTTTGTTAGCTGGGGTGTGAAGTATAATAGCTGCTTGAAGAGTCAGCTTCAAAACCTCTGTGATTTGGGGCACTTGGGGGGCTCAGTCAGTTAAGTGTCCGACTCTAGAATTCAACAAGGTCATGATCTCAGCGTTGTGGGATCAAGCCCTGCATCAGGCTCTGCGCTGGGCATGGAGTCCACTTGGGATTCTCTGTCTCCCTCTGCCCCTCTCCCCCAAGACCCCCCTCTGCTGTTCCTGTGCTGTACTCACTGTCTCCCTCTCTCAAAAGAAAAAAGAAAAGAAAAAGAAAAGAAAAGAAAAAAGGAAAGAAAAGAAAAACAAAAAAAAACCTCTGTGACTTAACCCAGGAGAACTTCAGGGGGTGGGGAATCTGCTCCATGCAGCCGTTCAGGGCCCCAGGCTCCCCTATGCTGGCCCCACCATTCTCTATGGCCTTAAGGGCGACTGCAGAGGCTGGAGACGGTGGCATCTGGAAGCGGACTGCACGGCTTTCCCTGCAGCACAGAGAGAGTATTGGGCAATAACTGGCATTGAGGATGAGGAGCCTGAATTAATGAAAGGCCCTAAATCACTGAAGAAAAAGTTAACCATCTGGACACTCATTAAGACTATTGATGAATGAAACTGCATTGTAAATAGGTTTTCCATGGTAAAGTTTCCGGACCTCTCGTGTGGAGAGAACACTCCGTCAGTGAGAGCAGGCCTGTGCCCCGTCCTGTGAGCGGGGCTCGCCGCCCGTGAGCGCGGCTGAACGAGGACTGGGGCCTCAGGTCGAGGCGGCTATTGCATAATAGCAAACACGCAGCGCACACAGTACTTCTGAAACCACAGAAGCCAAACCACAGTGGAAAATTCAGCTACTCTGGAAAGAAATAGCAAGATAATTTTCTGCAAAGTTTCCTACTCTGTATGCATTCTTCTTAGGTGGCCTATATTTCTAGTGCTTCTTAGAGCCCACATGATTGGAGAGGAGTGAGTCTCCACGAAGAAATGTGTGCATACACATCATGTTACCATGGCTAAACCTGGGCAGACGGCATTTGTGCTTGCGATGCCACGCGCCGTGGGAGAGCGGCGGGAGCCCTGGCGGTTAGACCTGGGGAAGCCTTTGCTTTCAACCCCACAGGCAGGCCTTCAGTAATAGGGAGATATTAATGGATTTCACAAGAATGAAGACTTCACTCCTTTATCAATGCAGAAATAACCCCCTGAGAATTCTGAAGATCTTTAGCACCTCAGTCGTTGCGGATCCCTGAGATGGGGAGCAGACACCGCCTGCAAAAACAGCCTGCCAAGCACACAAATGCATGGCATCGAGTACCCCACCCCCAGAGCCCAGCCTTCCCAGAACTGGGCTGGAGAGCCCCTGCTGGACTCGGCGGCCTGAAGCAAGTCCCCGAGGAGAAGAGATCACGGTGTCCGCAGCCCTCACGGGGCACGTCATCCTGCGGCCGCCAGGTCGGAGTGGCTCTGACGTCAGTAGCACAGAGGACCAGACGGCTCACCTGTCCCTCACCTGGGAAGCCCCGACTCACCGCAGTGTCCAGCAGCTCCACAGGCCCAGGTCCTCTCCTGCCGCTGCCCTGCCCTCCTCCCTGCACTCCTCCTCCAGCCCCACCCCGCCTTCCCTCCTGCACGGGCTCCGGGGCTCCTCTCCACTCCTCTTCTCTCCACCCTTACTTGCCCACAATGGATCAACTGAATATTTATTTTTGTTCTTATAAAGTTGGTCAGTTAAACACTATTTCCAGGTTTTTTGAGCCCTCAACTTATTTTCTCCCTAGGAAAAACATTTAGTTTCTCTGCTATTTCTTAGGACATAAATTGTCAAATATTTTGATACTCCCATGGCAATTTTTTTTTTGTAAAGAAATGGGAATAGCTCTCATTCAACTGCCCCTGCTCCCAGGGGTACAACTTGAACAAGCAAGCTCAGAAAATGACGTCATTTTGCTTGTTGCCATCACTGGGCACGTTACGTAGACAGAGTTATTTAAATACCTAAATACGAACAGAAAAGCAAGTAGTTTTAGGCAGGCTTTGTGTGTGGGGGGGTTGCTCTTAACACATTAAATAACTTTAGTAATCGCTCTAACTTTGAGCACAATGCCGCCGAGGAGCCCTCCGCCATCCGTCCGGAGCATCAGCGCAGCGGTCTCACTGGCCTTCTTCACAAGCGGTGTTTCCCTGCCAGGCGGCTACACCTGCAGGCAGCACGCCGACCACCGGCTCAGCAGAGGCTGGCGGCTTCCTGTGCATGATCAGAAGCAGTCCGTTCTGAGGGTCCTGAAAGGTTGGGGCTGGAGGCACTTCCCCCAGAGCAGCAGAGGAGAATTCTTAGTTTTAAATCTCACAACTTGATTATCTGCTATAGGAAGAACAAATGGGGCTCCAGTCCCCTGTCCACAGCCCCCAGGACACCCTGAGCGCTCCGGAGCTCTACAGCCCAGTGTGGAAACAGCAAGCTGGGGGTCCAGCACCACAGTGGATGGGAGAGGCAGGGTCCAGAGAAGTGGACCATCGAGGAGCGGGAGGCCCCGCAGGGTCTAGGACACTGTTATTCTGACCGTGACCCAGGAGTCCTTCTTTCAAATGGGACCACTTACACTTTCCCACGAGGATCTGCTCACATTCATTGAGCACGTTGATTTGCTATTTCTCCTAAAAAACACATATTTTCATGGGCAAAACTTGGCCAGTTATGTTTCCTGAGGCTTATTTCAACACCTATGTTGACTTAGCACATAAAGCTCAGAATATGTTGGTCACTTTCTAAGAAATATCTAAATTTCACTAAATAGTTGTTTGGTTTCAAGGTAATGGGTGGGTCAATGAAGCCGTTCAAATGTTCATTTACTGTGATTTATCTTGACTATACAAAGAGCCCTTCTCGCCTGATGCAGAGAACAAGCAAAGTCAAGCTCCAGTTTCTGAGCGAATTACGTTTCAGACCGTCTCCAGCAAGTCAGTGGGTTGACATTTACTGTTTCCAGGGAATAAACGCTGACGTGTAGGAGGCACACAGGCCCACCACCCTCAGCCTGGCCATCTCCTCCCCTGCTGTCCGACTCCAGGCCGCGAGGCTCCGCAGCCCACTCACCAGGTCGTCTGCGGCACCAGCACGCCTTCGGTCCCTGCAGAGATCACACACAGCTGGGAACGCTGTCGCCCAGACTCTGCTGAGATGCACTGGAGTCATCCCGCCTGTGCGAAGCTCAGTGGCCCCACATGTGGCCACTTGGACGAAGTGCTCTGAGTCACCTCAGACACCGGCACAACCACGACGGCCCGTGGAACCGCTGACCAGGTCAAAGCAAGGGATGCCCTCCAGGGTGCACTGCTGGCCAGCGGAAGCAGAGAAAGGTGGGCTCTGTTCTCTGCAGAGCTGTAAGGTGGGAGTTCCATGAGAAACTCAGGGTGAGAACAGTCCCTTTTCCTGATTTCCCTTTCTCCCCTCGCCCTCCCCTCCTGCCTCCCTCCCTCCCTTCACAGTCTCGGGTTCTTCAAAAGACCCAAAACTATGTAAGGGGATAATTACAACAGATAGTTCTTGTGTCTGCAACAGGTAGAGACGTAATAAGTATAACAAGAGCCCAAAAATAGGAGGAGAGGGATAGAGCTGCATAGGAGAGATGTTTCCATGGCTTAGTGGCGCTAATCTGGTGTGATCGAAGCAGGTTCTGGCCGACTGAGAAGTACACTGTGAGCCCTGGAGCAGCCACTGAGAAAGTACTTTAAAAATACAGTGAGGACTCCCCCTGCTTGTGTTCCCTCTCTCGCTGGCTGTCTCTATCTCTGTCAAATAAATAAATAAAATCTTTAAAAAAAAA
>NC_048227.1:108028512-108068287 GCF_002007445.2 Ailuropoda melanoleuca | reverse complement strand
GTAAGAAGGTTCCCCTTTCTCCACATCCTCACCAACATTTGTTGTTTCCTGCCTTGTTAATTTTAGCCATTCTGACTGGGGTAAGGCGATACCTCATTGTGGTTTTGATTTGTATTTCCCTGATGGCTAGTGATGTGGAGCATTTTTTCATGTGTCTGTTAGCCATTTGTATGTCTTCTTTGGAGAAGTGTCTGTTCATGTCTTCTGCCCATTTCTTGACTGGATTATTTGTTTTTTAGGTGTTGAGTTTGGTCAGTTCTTTATAGATCTTGGATACCAGCCCTTTATCTGCAAATATCTTCTCCCATTTCCATAGGTTGTCTTTTGGTTTTGTTGACTGTTTCCTTTGCCTGAGTGATTTTTTTTTAAGATTGTTGTTTATTTATTTGTCAGAGAGAGCAAGCACAAGCAGGGGGAGCGGCGGGCAGAGGGAGAAGCAGAATCCCCGCGGTCCAATGCGGGACTCAAACTCAGGCCCCTGGGATCATGACCTGAGCTGAAGGCAGGTGCTTAACCAACTGAGCCACCCAGGCATCCCAGTCTGAGTGATTTAAATGGTGGTGAGAGTCACAGACGAAACAAGCAGGGTGGCAAAGTGGTGGAGAGTGGGTGCCTCAGTGGCAGGAACCACTTGTCCACATATTTCCTATCACATGAATTCAGCGTTAGTTTGTCAAGCTGTGTTTTTAAAGCCCTATGAAAGTTGAAAGAGTTTATGGATCTGAGTTTATAGAACTTTTGAAAATTAATACATTTACATCAGTGAATCTTCTTATCCAGACACAGGATGCACATATGTATTTAGGTATTCCTGTGTCCTTTCCAGCATAGGTTTGTGGCTTTGTGTACATTGTATGAATGAGTCTGGCAAACCTATTACATTTAATCATACACAGTTCACATTTTAGTGTAAATAGGGTTCTATTTGGTGAAATGCTTCTAATGTTGTTCTAATGCAGTCTAATTTATTACAGTGTTACTGAGAGTTTCCAATACATCTCTTTGACCTGGATTATGGAATTAAGAGTAAATTTTTTATAACAACAGAAAAAAATCCTACTCAGGTTTTTAGTATGATTATCATTTTTGGTGAACAAGAACTATTCTCAGTGATGTGGGAAAAGAAGCACAAAAGTGTAATCTTTTGTGATGGTTATTACCATCCCTTACCACCCTCCACCTTATTTTTATTATTTCCCACCAATGTGATATTTTTATCTCTTCAAGTAATTCAGGAAAACTTGTATTTGATTGACCCTCACGAATAAGAAACATTCTACTGGAATTTCTTTCTATTCATCACCTTCTGGTGTAAAGAGAATAACAACAACAACAACAAAAAAACAACTTCATAGAGGGATTTATTTTTATAAAAAAGCTAGCATAGGACAGGTGTCTCATGGTATTGAAAGTATGGATGAATGAATGAATGTGACTTTTAAAAGAATGTGTGGGTACATTCATTTTATGATTCTCATAAAATGAAAATTTTTGTTAGCTGGGGTGTGAAGTATAATAGCTGCTGGAAGAGTCAGCTTCAAAACCTCTGTGATTTGGGGCGCTTGGGGGGCTCAGTCAATTAAGTGTCCGACTCTAGAATTCAACAAGGTCATGATCTCAGCGTTGTGGGATCAAGCCCTGCATCAGGCTCTGCGCTGGGCATGGAGTCCACTTGGGATTCTCTGTCTCCCTCTGCCCCTCTCCCCCAAGACCCCCCTCTGCTGTTCCTGTGCTGTACTCACTGTCTCCCTCTCTCAAAAGAAAAAAGAAAAGAAAAAGAAAAGAAAAGAAAAAAGGAAAGAAAAGAAAAACAAAAAAAAACCTCTGTGACTTAACCCAGGAGAACTTCAGGGGGTGGGGAATCTGCTCCATGCAGCCGTTCAGGGCCCCAGGCTCCCCTATGCTGGCCCCACCATTCTCTATGGCCTTAAGGGCGACTGCAGAGGCTGGAGACGGTGGCATCTGGACGCGGACTGCACGGCTTTCCCTGCAGCACAGAGAGAGTATTGGGCAATAACTGGCATTGAGGATGAGGAGCCTGAATTAATGAAAGGCCCTAAATCACTGAAGAAAAAGTTAACCATCTGGACACTCATTAAGACTATTGATGAATGAAACTGCATTGTAAATAGGTTTTCCATGGTAAAGTTTCCGGACCTCTCGTGTGGAGAGAACACTCCGTCAGTGAGAGCAGGCCTGTGCCCCGTCCTGTGAGCGGGGCTCGCCGCCCGTGAGCGCGGCTGAACGAGGACTGGGGCCTCAGGTCGAGGCGGCTATTGCATAATAGCAAACACGCAGCGCACACAGTACTTCTGAAACCACAGAAGCCAAACCACAGTGGAAAATTCAGCTACTCTGGAAAGAAATAGCAAGATAATTTTCTGCAAAGTTTCCTACTCTGTATGCATTCTTCTTAGGTGGCCTATATTTCTAGTGCTTCTTAGAGCCCACATGATTGGAGGGGAGTGAGTCTCCACGAAGAAATGTGTGCATACACATCATGTTACCATGGCTAAACCTGGGCAGACGGCATTTGTGCTTGCGATGCCACGCGCCGTGGGAGAGCGGCGGGAGCCCTGGCGGTTAGACCTGGGGAAGCCTTTGCTTTCAACCCCACAGGCAGGCCTTCAGTAATAGGGAGATATTAATGGATTTCACAAGAATGAAGACTTCACTCCTTTATCAATGCAGAAATAACCCCCTGAGAATTCTGAAGATCTTTAGCACCTCAGTCGTTGCGGATCCCTGAGATGGGGAGCAGACACCGCCTGCAAAAACAGCCTGCCAAGCACACAAATGCATGGCATCGAGTACCCCACCCCCAGAGCCCAGCCTTCCCAGAACTGGGCTGGAGAGCCCCTGCTGGACTCGGCGGCCTGAAGCAAGTCCCCGAGGAGAAGAGATCACGGTGTCCGCAGCCCTCACGGGGCACGTCATCCTGCGGCCGCCAGGTCGGAGTGGCTCTGACGTCAGTAGCACAGAGGACCAGACGGCTCACCTGTCCCTCACCTGGGAAGCCCCGACTCACCGCAGTGTCCAGCAGCTCCACAGGCCCAGGTCCTCTCCTGCCGCTGCCCTGCCCTCCTCCCTGCACTCCTCCTCCAGCCCCACCCCGCCTTCCCTCCTGCACGGGCTCCGGGGCTCCTCTCCACTCCTCTTCTCTCCACCCTTACTTGCCCACAATGGATCAACTGAATATTTATTTTTGTTCTTATAAAGTTGGTCAGTTAAACACTATTTCCAGGTTTTTTGAGCCCTCAACTTATTTTCTCCCTAGGAAAAACATTTAGTTTCTCTGCTATTTCTTAGGACATAAATTGTCAAATATTTTGATACTCCCATGGCAATTTTTTTTTTGTAAAGAAATGGGAATAGCTCTCATTCAACTGCCCCTGCTCCCAGGGGTACAACTTGAACAAGCAAGCTCAGAAAATGACGTCATTTTGCTTGTTGCCATCACTGGGCATGTTACGTAGACAGAGTTATTTAAATACCTAAATACGAACAGAAAAGCAAGTAGTTTTAGGCAGGCTTTGTGTGGGGGGGGGTTGCTCTTAACACATTAAATAACTTTAGTAATCGCTCTAACTTTGAGCACAATGCCGCCGAGGAGCCCTCCGCCATCCGTCCGGAGCATCAGCGCAGCGGTCTCACTGGCCTTCTTCACAAGCAGTGTTTCCCTGCCAGGCGGCTACACCTGCAGGCAGCACGCCGACCACCGGCTCAGCAGAGGCTGGCGGCTTCCTGTGCATGATCAGAAGCAGTCCGTTCTGAGGGTCCTGAAAGGTTGGGGCTGGAGGCACTTCCCCCAGAGCAGCAGAGGAGAATTCTTAGTTTTAAATCTCACAACTTGATTATCTGCTATAGGAAGAACAAATGGGGCTCCAGTCCCCTGTCCACAGCCCCCAGGACACCCTGAGCGCTCCGGAGCTCTACAGCCCAGTGTGGAAACAGCAAGCTGGGGGTCCAGCACCACAGTGGATGGGAGAGGCAGGGTCCAGAGAAGTGGACCATCGAGGAGCGGGAGGCCCCGCAGGGTCTAGGACACTGTTATTCTGACCGTGACCCAGGAGTCCTTCTTTCAAATGGGACCACTTACACTTTCCCACGAGGATCTGCTCACATTCATTGAGCACGTTGATTTGCTATTTCTCCTAAAAAACACATATTTTCATGGGCAAAACTTGGCCAGTTATGTTTCCTGAGGCTTATTTCAACACCTATGTTGACTTAGCACATAAAGCTCAGAATATGTTGGTCACTTTCTAAGAAATATCTAAATTTCACTAAATAGTTGTTTGGTTTCAAGGTAATGGGTGGGTCAATGAAGCCGTTCAAATGTTCATTTACTGTGATTTATCTTGACTATACAAAGAGCCCTTCTCGCCTGATGCAGAGAACAAGCAAAGTCAAGCTCCAGTTTCTGAGCGAATTACGTTTCAGACCGTCTCCAGCAAGTCAGTGGGTTGACATTTACTGTTTCCAGGGAATAAACGCTGACGTGTAGGAGGCACACAGGCCCACCACCCTCAGCCTGGCCATCTCCTCCCCTGCTGTCCGACTCCAGGCCGCGAGGCTCCGCAGCCCACTCACCAGGTCGTCTGCGGCACCAGCACGCCTTCGGTCCCTGCAGAGATCACACACAGCTGGGAACGCTGTCGCCCAGACTCTGCTGAGATGCACTGGAGTCATCCCGCCTGTGCGAAGCTCAGTGGCCCCACATGTGGCCACTTGGACGAAGTGCTCTGAGTCACCTCAGACACCGGCACAACCACGACGGCCCGTGGAACCGCTGACCAGGTCAAAGCAAGGGATGCCCTCCAGGGTGCACTGCTGGCCAGCGGAAGCAGAGAAAGGTGGGCTCTGTTCTCTGCAGAGCTGTAAGGTGGGAGTTCCATGAGAAACTCAGGGTGAGAACAGTCCCTTTTCCTGATTTCCCTTTCTCCCCTCGCCCTCCCCTCCTGCCTCCCTCCCTCCCTTCACAGTCTCGGGTTCTTCAAAAGACCCAAAACTATGTAAGGGGATAATTACAACAGATAGTTCTTGTGTCTGCAACAGGTAGAGACGTAATAAGTATAACAAGAGCCCAAAAATAGGAGGAGAGGGATAGAGCTGCATAGGAGAGATGTTTCCATGGCTTAGTGGCGCTAATCTGGTGTGATCGAAGCAGGTTCTGGCCGACTGAGAAGTACACTGTGAGCCCTGGAGCAGCCACTGAGAAAGTACTTTAAAAATACAGTGAGGACTCCCCCTGCTTGTGTTCCCTCTCTCGCTGGCTGTCTCTATCTCTGTCAAATAAATAAATAAAATCTTTAAAAAAAAATACAGTGAGGATACCCAGGAAAGTGGTTAAGAGAGCAGAACCTAAGAGTTCTCACCGCAAGAAGTTTTTTTTCCCCTTTCTTTTTATTGTGTCTACATGAGAAGTTGGGTGTTAGCTGAACCTGCTGTGATCACTTCACAATATACAGACACACCAAAGCATTTATGCTCTATACCATAGACTTACATAGTGTCATGGTGTCAATTATCCTCAACAAGACTTGAAAAATAGAGAGGGAAAATACAGTGAAAAAAAAATTTAAGAAGTTAAAAATGTTACATTAGAAAATACTTATTGCAAAAGAAAGCAATAAAGGAACAGAGAAACAAAAAAGACATGAGACATATACTAAACAAAAACTAAAACTGCAGACATAAATCCAAACTATGTCAATAATAACTCCAAATGTGAATGGATCAAACAATCTAGTCAAAAGGTAGAGGTTACCAGACCGCATTTTTTTTTTAATCCAACTGTATGCTACCTACAGGAGACAAACTTGGGATTCAAAGAGACAAGCAGGGTGAGAGGAACAACGGCCATGCAAACAGCCACCAACGGCTATACTCATATCAGGCAAAACGACTTTAAAACAAAACAAAACGAAATTGCTAGAGATAAAGAGGGACATTTTATGATAAAAAGGGTCATCCATCAGGAAGACCTGACGATTACGTATCTGCACCTTACCCCAGAGTTCCAAAATACAAGCAGCAAAAAAATGACGGAATTAAAGGAAGAAAGAGATAATCCAACAAAGCTGGAGATTTCAATACTCCCATTTTCAATAAAGGATAAAACAACTAAGAATACGATCAATAAGGAAATAGAAGACTTGAACAACACTATTAAACAATCGGACCTAAAAACCATCTACCTAACAACAGCAGAACACACATTCTTCTCAAAGTGCTCGTAAAGTTACTCCAAATGCAAACTGAAACCACAGTCTGGTACCATTTCACACCCATCAGAATGGCTATATTCAAAAAGCCAATAACGAGGGCCGGAGAGGCTGTGCAGAAACCGGAAGCTCGTCCACAGCCGCTGGGGATGCGGAACGGTGCACCTGCCATGGAACACAGTCCAGCAACTCCTCAAAGCACTGAACAGAGTTGTCAGAGGACCCAGAAATTCCACCCCTACGTATGCACCCAAGGAAAAAACCTGAATCCACACAAAAATCTGGCATATGAATGCTCTCAGCAGCATTATTCACAACAGCAAAAACTAGAAACACCCCAACTCCACCAAAGTAAAGATACCACAAATACAGTGTATCCAATCAGAGTAGCATTTGGCAATAAAAAGAAATGAAGAACGGACACCTGCTACAACATGGATGAACCGTGAAAACATGACGCCGAGGGAAAGAGGCAGGTCACAGAGGCAATATATTTACGACGTATTATACAATTCCATCTAGAAGCGATGTCCAGAGCTGGCGCCTTAGAGAGACAGGAAGCGGTTGTCTGGGGAGGGGCTGGGGAGGGATTGCTAACGGGGACGGGGTGCCTTTTCGGATGATGATAATCTCTCAGAATGGATCGTGGTGATGGTTGCACAAGTCTGAACATACTAAAGACTGTTGAACTGTATATTTCACACGGGTAAACTCCACAGAGCGTGGACCACATCGCAAGAAGGCTGTTAACGCCTGGATGCCATGGGCTGCATTCTGGCCTGTAACACGCAGCCCAACCTTTTCCAGGCCCTGAAGTTAGTCTCTGCTGTTGCCGCTCTCTGCTTACTGGCTTGTTCTTTGGTGAGTCGTGCCCAGTAACCAGACTTGGAGAGAAAGTGTTTTTATATTTCTGCACAGCTAGAGCTTTCTGAAGAAATTTTACTGGGACCTGGGACAGAGGGCAAGCCTTACAAGTTACTGGACTTGTAAGACCTCTCTCGTGGTCTGCGCTCACATTTCACAAGGACGTCCAACGGCGCCCCCCTCCTGGAGAGGGAGGAGAGGAACAATACGTACGTGCCCAGCTTCGTGTTGTTTGGGTGCCTCACCCACAACACAGACCCCTCGACGGGTAAGCTGAGGTCAGGTGGACCCTCACCACAAGGATCAGAGTGCCTGACGTTATCTTCACGGTACATTTTTCCTACATTGTCTTAAACGTAGTTTTTGATGGCACCTCTTCAAATCAGAGCGACTTTTAAAAATCTCTATGGAGTTAAATAATTTTACTCTAGAATGATTAGTTAAAATGGTTTTTCAGTTACTGATATGTGATTTTGAAAATGTCATGCAAGTTTTAGAATTGTCGAATTTTGGAATATTCTTGGCATGAGTGCAGAACTTGCAGCATGTCGAATTTCCTCAGTGACTAGTGACACTACCAGTGTGAATGCTCTAAATGACCTTCCCGCCCCAGCTTGTCCTCAGTGTCCTTGATGTAATGGCATATTCTAGCTTTTATTATCTTTACCGATACTGTGTCAAATCAGCAATAAGTTTAAATATTTTTACATGTTTACATGATGCTTTCCACTCATTAACTGGATTATCAAATACTGTAAGAGGCCCTTCATTATTTGTATTCAGAATTTAATTCATGAATTACTGTTTCTAGTGTAATCTGAAGAGCGCTTTGTTATGATTAATGTCGGGATAATTTCTGACATTCTATCACAGAGATCCCTAGCAGCATGAGTGAGAAAGTGGAAACTGGAGCCCGTCCCCGGCTCAGTCCACAATGTACTAGCACTAAGAGCTGTTCTCCTTTCATCTTGAGAACAGAACTACAGCGCATTTTGGGGAGCTAAAATCATAGTTAAGAATGTAAGTTTTTATGGCATACATACGTTTTGTAACTGATCCGGTGGTTTTCACATTGATAATAGACCAACAGTCCCCCCAGGGACAGTAGATTCCCAGTTCTGAGGCCACCGCCAGGGACAGGAGGAAGTGGACTCACCAACGCATCACTCTGGGGGCAGACCCAGCGCAGGAAGCGACATGGGATTCGGGTCTTGGAAGAGGAAGGGCAATTCCTCAGAAGCTGAGCAACCACCTAAGGCACTCTCTCTTCTCCTTCCCTCCACGTCCAGGTGCCACCAACGCCCAGGACTCCAACCCGGGGGAAGGTGGTTACCACTGACAGCACTGACTTGCCCACGACAGTGCTAACTGCTCTCCGAGCATGAGCTCCGTTACGCAGCAGCAGCCCCAAGCGGTCAGCAGTACTTTCTCTCCGTGCCCAGAGGAGCACGTGGGGAACACTGGTCATCATTATCCAGGGCTCCCGTCTGCGGTGGCTTCCAATGGCCCGCTCGACCGCCCCGCCCTCCTGGGCTGCCTCCCCCCCCCCCACGGCACTTCCCTGCTGGCTGACACCTTTCCTCCTCAGAAGCGCCCTCTGCTCATTCCATGTGATTCTGGCAGTCCTGGGCAGACCCCGGCCGCCACCAGCGTTTCAGGGTACTGAGTTCAAAGATCACGTCAAACATCACGGCACCAGTCATCCTGGGGGAGGCTCTTCTAGTCTCCTGGAGGGGCCGAGCTCCTTCTTCTCTCTGGAGGGTTCGTAAGCGGCCTGGCAGGCAGGACGCCTCTACTCCAGCCCTGAGCGCAGGGGTGCCTGGCCATCGCTGCGGGCGATGCCAGGGTGTCCTGTGGTGCATGTGGGCACTCGGCACACTGCCCTGTGCCCAGCCCCCGGAACCTCTGGAAAACAGCTGTTGGTGAGACTTCCCCATGACGGCTGTTCAGGGAGTAAACGCAAACAGGTGACAAGAGCCCAGCACACCGAGGGAACAGGGACCATGTGCTTTCCCCAAGCTGGGCCCTGGAAGATCGCCCAGGTGTTGCCCAGGCACGTGTGAGATGGAGAGGGGGGCGAAGGGGGTGCGTCCAGGCAGAGGCAACAGCGTGAGGGTCTGAAGAAACACTGGCTTCAAGGCTCACGGTTCAGTGTGACGGCACAGAGTAGCATTCCCTGCATCACAACATAAAACAGAAGTCAGAGAAAGCACACGGACTGAGAGAGCAGCCAGAGCAATGCTGACTGCTCTAAATGGGAAGGGAGCTTTTTCACAAAAATTTTCATTTCACAAGAGCTACCGTGCAGTTTCACAAACGTCAAGGATTCAAAAGAAAATACGTATGATGAACATCTGTAGCCAATACCTGGCAACTTACAAAGCCAAATTGGCTTTTACTGCAACTATAAAATGTTTGAAACTTGAACATTAATGGGAAAAATCATTTCATCAAATCTGAAGATTGCATAAATTGCTAAAAACGACTCAAGTTAAAATATCAGAGGTGACCATTGTACAGGCCCTCGTATGGAGCCCTTCACCTTGTTGCCCTGCCCGGCTTCTCCCTCGAGATCTGTGCCGCAGCTTGGCCGTGAAATGCCCCGGACCAGGCTCCTCCCACCCTCCCGCCGGCTCTTCTGCTCCCACCGGACAGCTGGGCTGTGAGGTGTTCTGTGCAGGCGGAGCCACGGATGGGCCACGGATGGGCCACGGCTGTGCTCGAGGTGGGGCGAGGCTTGCCAGCAGCCGCCCCGAACCACAGGAACACAACATCATACCCCCGATGACTCGGGAGAGGCCAGGCCCCCAGACCTTGCCTTGGGCTTCATTCCTGGTTGGCAGGAAGGTTCCTTTTCCAGCAGGATAGCAGCTCTGTGTTCAACACTTTCCCTGCCGACTCTGCAGCCCCAGCTCGGTCACGTCCAGCATCCGGCACAGGCAACCTCACGCTCAACTGTATCAAGGAATCTTGGAAGTCTTTTTTTTACACTAGAAATCACCCAGTTTCACCAGGACACACCAGCTCTGCAGGGGAGGAGCCGCACGTGAGGGCGTGGCCGGCCAGCTCCAGCCCCACATGGCTCCTGTCCCCACTGTCCCCACTGCCACTCGCCGCACACGCTGGCTCTCGGGCCAGGCACGTGGAGCCCCGTCTGAGGCGCCAGTGCGGGGTGCGGGGCGTCCTGCCACCCAGTCCTTCTACCGGAGGACCCAGCCCAACCATTTTCTCATCAATCAGTTTTTGAAAGTGGCCTCTTTTAGGTACAAAAGTCATCTCAATTCTCCAGCAGGACAGCTGGGTTTTTATTAGATTATTCTGTGCTCTGAACTGTTTCCTCCAACAGAGCCTGCTGCCGTTGTTCAGCTCAGCCTTCGGCAGCACGCGGTTCACTCCTCCGCGTGGAAGTGACACGGCTGTCACAGGTAGCCGCCTGGTCGTCTCTGCACTGGTTTCCCGATTTGCCCCTTCTTAGCACAGAGGCTGGCAAGGTGGCCCTGGTCAGGAGGGCAGGGCGGACCACGGGAGGGGATCCTAGCCAAGCAGGATCTGCATTTGACTCGGGGGGTGGTGCTTTCTCCAGAAGCTCCGTGTGAGTCCGGCCGGGCTGGCAATCCAGCAAGCGTGGTCCCTCTCTGCCACTCCCCGTGCCAACAGCCACACAGAGCCACGGACAGGACCACAGTCTGCTGCCTTTGCCATAGCTTTGGTTTCACCCGACGGCCTTAACCATGAACCCACTTGAGGCCTCTCCAAGCTCAGGGTCAAGATGGCTGACCCCCTAACTGTGGGATGTTGTCCTTCAGCGGTAGCTGCCCAGCCAGAAACCTTTCTCGGACACCCTCGCCAGCGCGTGAAGAGCCTGTCCACATGCCCATGGATCCTTACTGGGCACACACTAGGGGCCAAACAGGGACGGGGACGATGTCAGCCGCTGACACCGGGCTACGGCGTTACCATCACACACCACGAGATGGGACAGGTGCAGGAACACAAACAGGAGAGAATAAAAGCTTTTTATTCACTTTGAATTATCACCAATAAAAGGACACCTCACACTTGAAAAATTCCACTGTCAAATTCAGGTTTTACCATGAAAATGTGTTTCACGGATCAGTATGTCAAAATGTATTTCTGAGCAAAAAGAAAATAGTCACACACTCAAAACCTATCTAACTGAGGAACACATTTGGAAATGGAACTTTTCTTCACTGAATTTTAAGTTACTTGACATCACTAGCTGTATGGAGTGCCGATGACAAAGGAAGCTCCATGTTTGGCCCTTTCTGCCCGTCCTCCCAGATGTCATCAAAAGGTCAGATTCTCTAGATAACGGAAGAATGACAAATTTCAGATGCTGTTCAAAGTTTTCCAGAAATTTAAAAAGCCACCTCCTGCTATCCTTTCAAATCATTTCATTGAAATCTAGCTCAATCAGATAAAAAATAAGCCACACATTTGACACAGATTCCAGAGGCCCAGAGGAAAACTACAATGCTTTATAGAAAGTGACTGTTTACAGAGAGGACATCTAGGGACATGCATTTTACAACAAGCGCATTGGGGGACTTTCAGCGACAGATTACATCTCCCCACGGTGCTGTGCACTCACACAACACACAGCCCGCCACCAGGACTGAGGTCAGAGCCCACAAAGCGAGGGCAGACCGACAGAGCGGCTCCCAGGTCGCGCTGGCCCACTTTCTGTCCTACTTCCTCTTGGTGCTCGTGGCTCAGTTTCACTTAGATGTTATACAATCACACCGTCACGTTATATAATCGCAATCCTTTCGTTACCACTGCCCTTCACATATGAGGGGCCAGCAAATACTTCTGTAACATTGAGGCAGATAGGGAATGAAAAACTGGCCCTAGAGGGACCACGAAGTCTGCTCACTTACTGAAATCAATCAAGGAGGTCTAGTTGACTCTTTATTAATAAAGGTGACTTTTAATAAAAAAACATAATTTAATGCAAATAAAAAAGTACAAAATGTAGCACACGATCACAGCTTCACTTACATTCCTGGGAACACGCCGGCGTCACTCCCAGTAGTGAGGGTCAGCCACCCCACTGACAGCAGCACAGCAGGGACAGCGGGAGCGAGGCTGCCCGCGGGGCCAGCGCCGCCTCCGTCTGGGCGGGGCTGCAAGGAACCTCTGCACAGTGCACAAGGCTCGCCACACTGGGGATGGTCTTAGGCCATTACCACTGTTACAGTCCAATTTGGATTTTAATACAATCAACTTACAGGTCTGAGATAAAAGCACTGCTTGGTGGTTACAGATGCATCCTGGTATTAAATGTTTCCAGGCATCTTTACACACGATAATTACAACTGTAAAGACGACAGCCCGTGACTAACAGCTCCTTCTACCGACAGGAGAGGCGACCACGGATGCTGTCAGTGACAACTCTGTGGACTGAAAGTCATAACGACCTCTAGATTTCTTCAAAACAAGCAAAACCAGCGCACACGGGAGTATTTAATATAACCGTAATGGTCTAACAACCCTTCCAGATGGAAGGAAATACAAAATAAAGCTGACCTATCAAATCTAACTTTCGGTAATAAGCTTCAGGTCACTTCACCAACTCTGTGCACAACACCTAATACCAAGTATGCTTTGACTCCGGATGCCTAAAGCCACACACACACACACACACACACACACACACACACACACACACAGCTGTGTGAACCTACAGCTTTATTGACACCTTTCAGTAAGCTCTTAATACTCATATTTTCATGGGTTCACTCCTTGTAATGAATTTGAGTTGTAGATAATCAACTTCCACAGAGAAACGTGCAGCCAAACCAAATTAAGAATATTGTATCTTCCATACACCAGCTCAGGTAGGAAGCTTTTGTTTAGTATAATGAAAACTTAATTTTTAAAAATATCTGCAGTCTTTTTGAAACACAAGGCACCAATAGGGAGCAGACATTCCAGCAAAGAGTGATTGTCTGGAGAAAAAAAAAAATGGAACTGATCAGAGTCCTTTGTCCTTTGTTGATTAGAATACTTCCTTCTTTCACGTCTATGCAACATCTTCCAGATAATCCGCAACGTCACTGAGCTGGGACACAGTCAGGTCCTGTGTCAGGTCATCGAGCTTTGTTGTTTCAAAGAAAAAAAAAGAACCAGTATCAGAATGCAAGCAGTCACAAACGATCCTCAAAATACATCGCTGTCATTTAAGTATCTTACACTCGGCAAACTGCTTCAATATTCCAAAGTCCCTTACGTCACCCTCTTCCTCCTATTTGGAATCTGTGGGAATCACCAAAAGGCTGAGCTAACGGCAAAACTCTAACAACACAAAAACCTGCTAGCCCACCCCTCCTGGAGCCCCTCGGGTCACCGGGAGGGAGCACACGCGACGGTCCCCAGGCTCGGCACGAGGGCCGGCAAGAGAAGCGAAGAGACGGCGGAAGCGCACCACGCGCGGGGAGCTCTCGCTCAACCTTGCCAACAGTCCTGGGAGGCAGGCCTTCCCGCTTCCATCTCACCAACGGACCGGCCCAGGGCTGACGGTTAAAGCCCGCCTACAGCACGGAACGCCCGCCCAGACGCCGCTGCCTCAGACGCGCTGTGTCCATGATAAAGCGCCGCCTCTCTCAAAGGCCTTCCCGCCTGCTAATCCCTTGACGGTCACGACCACTGACCCCCTCCTCACTCGGGAAGGCAACGTTCACCTCCAGGCTGTAGCGACCTACAACCCGAAAGGCCCCGGCCTGGCCAGGTGCAGCTTTCCGTGGGCACCACAGGAGATCCTGAGAGGCTCCCTGACCCCTCCTGTCTGACACACATCTAAGTATACGCCGCTGTCTGCCTAGGGAAAAGGTCCAATGCGGCTCTCCAGGACGGACTCCTAAGTGTACAGCCTGCGTCCACCGTGGCTGCAGCGTCCCCCGCGGCTTCTGCACCAGCCCTGACCTGCGCGCCGAGACGCGGCTTCGCCTCCGTGATCACACACTCCTGTGCCTGCGCCAACTTCTATCCTGCCTTCTCCAAACAGGACGTCTTGCCTCTGCTGACTACACCACTGAGGTGGCTAGTTCTGACTCCAGAGCCTGGGCCGGGAACTGTCATGTCACAACCTTGCACTGTCCCTCTGAAATCCCGTTAAGCTCTACAGTCAACCGCGGCCAGAGACACAGGCGCGAGCAGCGCTGCATAGGCGACGCCCACACCGTACTTTATCACTGGTATTGAGGTCATCGACTTCCACAGAAAGGTCTTCCTCGATCTCTTCACCAATACTCAGCTCACTTTTCTCTGAGCGATGGCTGGTACTAGTTTGAGAGAAAGAAAAAGAAAAAAGAACGTTGAATATAAACATTAAAATAAGATATAATAAACAATATTAAATCTCATGAATTTCATACATATTATCTCACTTGATCCTTAAAGTAACTTAGTGAGCCACAAACAGGCGAGTCACTTCAAGAGATGAGAAAACAAAGATCCACAAAGGTGACCACGGACTCAAGGTCAAAGAAGACACAAACCCAGATTTTTAATATTTCATCTACTACGTACACCATGCCACTTCTCAAAAAAAACTGTTTAATAAATTATTCTGTTAAAAAATAAACATAAATTCCCAACTGGGGGGAAAAAAACCATGTCAATTGTATAAAATTCTCAGACTCTAAAATTTCTAATCCTAACCATAACAAATATTTCCAAACTATTAGGCAACTCCTAGGATACATTGTCCTTATGTACGTAAAAAAAAAACGATCTGAAACAAAGCATTAAGCGATGTCATCTGAATCAGTACAATAACTGGAGAGGGCCATTTTTAAAGTTGCGTGTGCCCCCCGCCCCGGACTTGGGGGAGCACGTGGATCCCGCGACCCGACACCTCTGAGCGACTCTGCGTCACTTCCCCGGGGCCTCTGCTTTACCCATTCTTATCAAGTTTCCCGGACATAACACATTTGTTCACATTCTAATGCCAAGCTAAAACAGGCTTCAAAGTCCTGCGTGTAATGTGAGATTAACGGTCTTCTCTCCAGCTGCGTCAGTATGAACAGGAGAGTCGAATACACTGAAATGAGCACGGATGGAGTTGTGTTGTACTTCCTGTGTCAGAAACTGTTTACAATGTACTTGCTGCCCAACTATGTCTCTCACCTATTAAAATCATCAACGTAGTCGTCTTCCTCTCCAGTCCCTGGTAAGTTTAAGAAATGATAGGTTATATTTACACCAACATGCTCCACAATTTATCTGTAATCACACACAACGTCTCTTTCAGGAAAAACTACATTAACAAATTATATTGCAGCATTAAAAAAAGAAGTCACCAGGATCAGAAATACTATTTTTAACCATGTAGGATATGAAAGTAAATGACCAAATAAACTGCCTAGGAAATAGTAAAATGTCATAAAATGTAGTTAATACCCAGTCTTTTATTCCAAGTCCCCAAAAGCGTAATCACATTGTACGTTTACCATTTATAAAGTCATCTGATACTAAGTGATACTATATTCATGATAAAAGCAAGTTATCGTAATTGTTACCGATAATTTTTTTTAAGGATTTTTTGTCAGAGAGAGAGAGAGTACAAGCATGCTTAACTGACTGAGCCACCCAGGCGTCCCTGTTACTGACGCGTTCAACTCAACATAGTATATAAAATTTTTAAAGGATCACGAAGTGTGAGAGAGGCGACAGAGCAAAGCAAACAGGAGCAGCTCAGTGAGACACAACAGCGTTCAAATCCCGGCTCCACCCGTGAAGAGCTCTCAGCCCGTGGGAGAACTAGTGTCAGGATCCATGCGTCCGAAGTGCTGGACCCACACCCCGGGACACAGTCCACTCTCCGCAGAAGGCAACGGGACGAGGAAAGGGCCGCAGACGAACGGAGCAGTGTCACCAGTGTCTGCATGTGCAGCACGAGCACCTGTAAGACTCAGAAATCACCCTCCTCCCTCCACACCACCGGAGAACCAGGTGAGGAAACCGGACCGTCAACCTCAAGGCAAAGACGTAAGGGCCCACGACAGCCACGTTCCACAGTGGAAGACCGGCAGGTGGAAGACACATGGGCACATGTGTGGCCGCCAGAGGAAGCGTGCAGACCATGAGGAGGAGGACCGGCTCGATGGCCAGCTGGGTTCAGAGGACAGTGGTATGGACACTCGTGAGTCCTTCCAAGTGTCAGACCAGACTACATCTCCACAGACGCATCTTTGAGGGGATTCAAGTTCTAGAGTAGTCAGACAAGACGATCCTCTTCCAATAAAGCCCATGATCACTTTATCTATTTGTCAAATATGTGTGAGACTCCCAGTGGTGTTTCTAGCCTCAAGGAGCTAACCTCCAGTGGAAAGAAAGAGGCAGCCGACAGCCAGACAAACCAGATGCTGTTAGAGGGGCTGGAGAGAACTCTCTGAAGGGAAACCTAAAGAATGTACCAGACGTACAAATTATTGGGGAAAGTGGGTGCCAAGAAGAAATAACACATGCAAAGGCCCAGAGACGGGAAGGGTGAAGTGGTTTGGAGAACAGTGAGGAAACAAATAAAACCTCAAAATAATGAAACTGGGGGAGTGGAGGGGGGAGATAAGAAGAGGGGAGAGTAGAAGGGCTGGCGGGGGCCACCGAGGGCCTGGCACATCATGCTCAGGACTTAACCAGAATACAAAGGGGGAGGCACAGGAGTGGAAAAGAACAGGGAAATGACGTGTGATTTCTATTTTCTGTAACATCCAACCCCTGCAGGAAGAAGTCTGCTGGGGGGAGGGGGCACGCCTGGGTGGTGCAGTCGATCGAGCATCTGACTCTTGGTTTTGGCTCAGCTCAGGTCATGATCTCAGGGTGTGGGATGGAGCCCCACATCCGGCTCCGCACTTGGTGAAGAGTCTGCTTGAGATTCTCTCCCTCCCCCTCTACCCCTCCCATCACTCACGCACTCTCCCTCTCAAATAAATCTTTAAAAAAATAAAAAGTGACTGCCTTTGCACAACCCGTCATCAGTCTGAGCTGAAGTCTCTCCCCTTGGCCCTGACCCACCAGGTCTTGGCGGAGAAGTCTCTTCCTAGGTGAAGCTCTTCCGGAATGATGAGGCTACAGTAAGTCACCCTACTACTACCCATGTGCATACCGTGCACACGGACTCTCAACACTGCAAGCATCTGCAGGGACCTGTTTGACGCAGATCTTCCCCGCTAGAATCCAAGCTCCACAAGGACAGTCTGCCGTGGTTGCTGCTTTACTCGGCCCTGGCACATGGAGTAACCCTGGATTCACGAAGACCATCCAAACATCTGATCACGGAGTGCTCACTGTAGGCTAAGCCACTTCAATTAAGATTTTATTCTAAAAAATAATCACCTTCAGACAATGAATGCTAAAATCAGAAATCCAGTTACCTAATCCAAGTGATCCGATTTTATCATGGACCAATTTCAGATCTTTTAAAACTGTGTTTCCTCTTTTACCTGTGAAGGAAAAATATTCACATTAAATTGACTTTTGGAATACGACAATCTCTAAACCGCATCATTTTTCTTCAGCATAGGGTTTATGACTAAAGCATCCAAACCAAACACCAAGAAAGAATTACAAGCTCTGATGAATGACGCTGACGTCATGCACTGTATGCCCTTGTTCACCACACGCAACACTAGTCTTTACTGGAACCTGACCACCCAAATACTTTCTCGCCCAACCCTCTGGCACCACCGTCTATAATAAGCCTCACCGGGTGTGAGTTAATTACTCTCACCAATTTTACTTTCCTCTGAACTTCTCAATGTGGCTTTAATTCAATTGCTAGTCCATTCACCAAACTGACCTCACTGGTTTTGTTTCTTCAGTCCCAAGCGCTCAATGTCCTGTCCACGTCGTTATCCCTGATCAGTGTTAAGAGTGACACGATCATGGTGTGCTAGACTCCCTACTGCAGGTGACGAAGACCAGGACAAAGGACAAGACAGAAGCTGATGGGACGCGTTAGCAAACACGCAGCGCGTTTGCCAGATGGCTAAAAGCAGCCACACATCACCTCCTTCGCCTGTCCCGGCAAAGCCTACTGCCCTGACACGGGATATAAAAAGGTTAGTAAATACACAAAATTACATAAAACCACACCACAATATCCTAATAAAGATCTGCTTTTTAGGAAACGTTCTCAAAAGAGGCACATTTATGCTGTGAACACACTGTCGATGAAACACGTCCACTATAACACAGTAAACGAAGTTCACCCACATGAGATCTCCGTGTTTAAGGCTGTGCTTTCAAATCCTTGGTCTTGTCGCCAACTGCGTGTGGGGAGTGGCCATTCCATGTCTGCCTGACACCCCCCTCTGCTACATGTAAACACGTCAGATTCATATTCCAAAGAATGAAATCTTGCCATTGGCAACAAAATAAATAGAGCTACAGAGTATAAAGCTAAGCGAAATAAGTCAGTCAGAGAAAGAAAAATACTGTATTGACTTCACTGGAATGTGGAATTCAAGAAACAGGTGATGGGGATTAAAAATGCACTTATGATGAAAAAATAAATTAAAAAAATCAAACATACACATACACACAAAGAAAGTGATGCCAATATCCAAAGTGGAAAAAAAGATACGTTAGATCCAAATTGCTGAAGGCCAAATATTTTAACACTCCTATGACAATTACTATGGTCTCATAGAATCTAGGACACAAATTCTTAAAAACTGAATTTAAATCCTACTCAAATCAATCTAAATATCCAACAAGACAGAAAATTACTTTTAAAATGTTTACTATATAAGGCGGCTAAAAAGTCAATTTCCTAAAAGTATTTTGAAGGCACAGGAAAAAGAGAATACAGAACGATGAAGTGAACATGACCACATTAAAAAGCAACGAACAGGAACTATCGCTGGTAAAATTATGGGCTTTTTCTGAACAATAAATAATAACCACATAGTACTTAGTTAATTAAGAGAAACACATCCTGAGTCCTCAAAGTCCACATCTTCAGGAAGGAGACCCGGGGGCTCCCAGGCACTCACTTTCAGAGTCTTTCAATGGGGGGGCTCCGGCAAGGGAGCTGAGCCCACTTTTCAAGGGGGGTGCGTCAGAGAGCGATGCAAGGCTTCCTGCTTGCTTACTAGGTTCACTTCTCCTAACAAGAAACAAGTGTACAGTTAAAGGTCACGCTTATATTCTGCCACTAAGACAGAAGCAATGTAACTATACCGAATACGCACACAGTGCTGGGAAAGACAGGTTAAACGTTTCACAGACTCAAAACTACAAGGCGAGGCAGGCGAGCGTCATCACAAATCCATGGGGCAAGTTATCAGTGAGAAATCCGCTCAGCTCTCAAATTACATCGATGCTTGTCATCTTCAGTGTCCATGATTTTTATCAGAAGCGCCTTCCAGTGCCCAGCAATGCAGGCAAGGGACAGCACACGAGGTGACCGGCACAGCCGTGTCGCAGGGAAGAGGCACCACAGCCCCGCCCGCCGGCTGACCTCCCCAAGCCCTGAGCTCCTCCCTCCCCACACCCCCTCCTGCCACTTCCTACCTCCTGCGGCCTCCTCTCCAACTCTGCCCTGCACCCCCGACTCAGGAGGGAACCTTCCCAGGCTGCTGCTGGCACACCCCCACCCACCTGACTGCAAGTGCGCCCACATGCTCCCTCCTTCCAGCAGCCTCCCTCGGCACGGGTGCCCTGAGCACCCAAGCACAGCACCAGGGAAACGAGACTCTCCCCACACCCCCTGCACATCACTCCCTCTCCTCTCTAATGCTGGACTGTTCTCAGCAGACATTTGCACTGTGATCTCCCACTTAATTTTTCTCTATCCCTCTTCCACACCCCCGAACAACACAGCTCACCAGGAAAGCACTCCCCACCTACAATCCCCCTCCATCCTTGCCTGAACCCATTCTTATCTTTTGATACCCTGTCCCCCAGCCCCTCAACCCATGATCCCATCATCCCCGCCTCCGGGCTGCTACACACCATAGCTGACTTTCAGAACCTAGCTTAAGGATTCACTCTGGCCTCCTCCTTTCAGAACACCTCTCCTGGGTCCCTCTCGGTCCCTTTCCCTCTCCCTCTTCCCCTCGCTCATCTCCAGGTGCCACTCACTTCCCAGGTGACCACCTCCAGGCTCCGCTGGCAGCAGGATCGAACTCGGAGACGTCTCCCCTCATCCCTAGACCCCTTCCCCGCAGCCGGCTTCACCTTTGCATTAGCAACCTTCCCACACCTGACCCATCAGAAGTGAGTTCTAGACTGCCAACTGGCCCACCTGTGCAGCCCAACCTTGCTCTCCACGCTTCATGTGTAGCGGCGTTTCCCACCTTCTGGTGACTCAGCTGAAAACCCTGAACTTCCCTTGATGTCACTTTATTCTCTTAACACTTAGCAACAAATCCTTTTGGATCTAAGCTCAAAAGACACCCCCAAACCACCTATTTCTCACCACTTTTGCCATCATCTTTCACCTGGATAATCCTGACAGCTTCCCAGCTGGAGACCCAGCAGCCCGGTGAGCTAGTCACTCTGCTGCTCAGAGCCCGGGGCTCCCAGTGTCCGTCAGGGTAAAGCCACACTCCTGCTAGAGTCCATGCCACCCCCACCAGAGTCCGTCTCCACAACCGCTCCTAGCCGTTCTCTGACCTGTCACTCACCTCTGGCTGCGCTGCCCCCTCTCCTCGGAGCTCCAGGCAGCCCCAGTGTCCACCCGGCTGACTCTCGCAGGAACCTGGGCTCTTTGCTCAAGCAGCCCCTGGAAGCGGGGCCCTCCCTGACCTGACGCTCCGCCCAAACAGCACGCACCTGCCCCCACCCCACTCGATCCCGTCCCTCTGGCTGCATCCACCCAACACGACATGTGGGATTCTTACTTCCTGTTTCATCTGTCCACAAGGTGAGTGTCTGCAGGTAGGGGCTCTGCCTGTGTTCTCACTACACAGCTTGTGCCTGGAACAGCACTCAGTCTACACCTCCCTACAGAAACCATGAATGTCTACAGTTTTTACCCGCTGGAGTGTTTTACAACCTAAAAGGCTTTAAGGACAGAAAATCAGACTTACATATTCAATAATTACAAAAGATTCAGTGCTCTTTTTCAAATATAAAATACTTAGAAATTGTATTTTTAAGACTCTAGTTTGATAATCAAAAACATAGTTTACTCACCAACCGTAAGTTTTTTCTGGTTTAGGAATGGGATCATCAAAGAAAGAATCCCCCTCCATATCATCTTCATCTGGACAAAGACCAGCTTTGTCTTTGACATCTAGACTTTTGTTACTTAAGAAAGATCCAATTTTTGTTTCATGGGCCAGCAGGTGGAGGCCGTTTTTGCTCTTTGGTTCTGATGAGGAGACACTTGGGTCACTCTGACTAGCATCACTGCTGGCCTTCTAGAAAAAGAGAATGGGAAAGAGAAGAGGTTTCCTTGGTGAAATAAAACATGAATAAGCTATTTTAAATAGCAAAACGTCACATGAGCATACACAAATCTGTGTCTATGTGTCCAAGTGCGTGAGGGGGAGACTAACCCCGGACCTAACAGTTCACCCCCAGAGTTCATAGCATGGCCAACTTCTGAAGGAGAAAATGTCAACAGTGATGTGTTTATGCCATTCTTCGTCTCCCTTCCTAAATGGAAATATCTCTACCTATCCCATTTATAAACAACTTCTGCATTTCGTCTTACGTACACATCACTCCTTTGAAAATTATCTTAAAAATTAGTAAATTTCCAACTTGCAGAAAGGAGAAGGCATTACTAGTAATGAAGGAAGATTAGTTACATAAATGAACCAAGTACTACAGTGCCCATTAGTAAAAACAGTTTTCCACCTGGTGCAAATATGGCAGGTGTCAAGGTGAAAGACGCCACCTTTCCCATGGCCATCCAAAGGTAGACTGGCTACTGAAAGCACTGGTCTGTGTTCAGACTCTCAGGTAACTTCCTCTCACGCCCAGGGACCTGTGCACCTAGAGGTCTCTGGGCATCTTGAATCATACAAAACACTCAAGCATTTTTATGCCCGTCCCGCCGATCTGGTGATGTTGGCACAAACAGCCCAGTGCGTTTCTTGCTGCACAATGCCATTTTACTCCAGGCTTGGTCAGACTGTCTACGTCACAACCACAGAAATAACAGCACACACAAACAACCATGCTGGTCACAACACAGGGAGCTGACATTTCTGGGGAGCCTTCCCGTCTTCCACAGGTTATCCCCTCACCCTCAGAAGCAGCCTATGGTGTGGGGGAGCGGGTTCTGGTTTCTCCACAGATATGGAAGAGGAGGCATGCAGACATTTCAGTCACGTGCCAAGGTCCTCAGAAAGTGAAAGGGTCAGGTCAATACGGAAGTCTGATTCCAGAGCTTAGCTCTTAAAACACATGTCATGCTATTCAGTTGAGTCGTATGAAATTACAGTTTCTGTGGGTTCAAAGGGACAATTCCCGAAGATTCAGTCACGCAGTTGGTGTGTGTGACGCTCGCGGTGTGCAAGAAGACTCCTCTGCAAGGTGCACGGGGCAGGCCGGCCACACTCGACTACTCATCGCGAGCCTAAGGAACGGAACACTCACAGGCAGGAGAGGAGTGTGCCCAAGAATTCAACCAGAGCAGTCTTCCCCAAACCTGGCTACTGCAAGTAGCTAAGAAAGAAGGCATGTGCAGCTGGGGAGGAGGACTGCCCTTCCATGATGTGCAGAGACAGAATGGGGTGTGTGTGTGTGTGTGAGAGAAGAGGCACGGTCACACACTTTCACCCTAGGTCGAGGCCAGATTAGCTGACCGCAGACAAGACACATGTATACAATTTCTAGGGCCCTGTACACTGCTGTACGTTCCGGAAGTTATTAATACAGAGAAGTTAATTATCATTAACACCAAGTTATCATCCTTTAGACAACACAGGATATTTTCAAAGGGCAGACAAATTTTACAACTTCTTAACAACTTTCTTGAAATTTTCCTGGTATGATCAAATACAGAGAAAAGCACTACCCACTTACATATTCCTTAGATTCATGCCCACTATAATTTATGATTTATAAATGTTGAAAACTGGATTTATATATTTTCAAAGACATATACATTTGGAAATAAATACCAAGTCTTGTGATATGTAAACCCATTCACAATTATAGATCCTGAGAGATCTACTCTCTCCATCAAAACACTCCTGAGAAAACTGAGGAGAGACTGGTGTGAAATAAAATGGAATGTACATGTAATGCAACTTAACAAAAACTGTAATTATTCCAATAAAGTCCGCCTTCCCCACGAATTCACACATTACCAACATAACCTAAGTCCACATGATGAACTATCTAAACTTAGTTACTAACATCTATCCATGACTAGTTTTTGACTGGTTTCAGCAAGACCTCTGCTATAGGAACACAGACTAGTTAGAGGAAGACAAGTTTCATGGACAAGCACACCCTGACGTTCAGCACAATATATATTTTTAAAAATAATAATTAGTTTGTTTTAAAACTATAGTTCTAGTTATCTAGGGAGTAAAATTTAAAAACATTGGATCTGTTTCGGAACCCTTCTCAAAATCCATTTCTAAACCACACAGAAATGTGTCGTCTTAATTATGGCTACTTGTTTACCAAAAGGACCATTACTCAGTTGGGTTACTAAGGAAATCACTAAACTGAATTCCAAACCACTTTTTACAGTTAGAAAAAAATTCACACCAAGAGAAAGATTTATCAAAACATCTATAAATTAACATGCAAGTATTATAAAACTTTAAGAGCAATTTCCATGCAGGAAATCCAAATTTTGGGGGCAATAAGAAATCAAGTCATAACATAAACCTGGGATCTGTTTAAAAAACCTTACGTTTTAAGGCATTGTCTGGGGATTTTTGTTGTTACACTTACTTCAAACAGTGCTTAATTTTAGCTATTTAGATTCCTCCTGAATCTTAGCTCCAGTTTATCCACATCTAGGTGGTAGGAAGGGAAGTAACTACTGCTTACGTGTGTAAGACAAAGGCTTGCCGTGGAATTCACTCCCCAGACAGCCTCCCAGGACTTAGCAGGTGTTACGGGTTAAACAGTGTCTCCCCAGACAGAAGAGGAAGCCCTAACTCCCGTGCTTCAGAGCGTGCCCTTACTTACACAAAGGGTACAACAGATGTAACTAGTTTCGATGGGTCATGCTGCAGGAGGCAGGCCTCTAACCCACTGCGCCCGGTACCCAACAAGAGAGGACGCTCGGGGAGAACACATGTGAACAGGCCAGCGGGATGGGGTGATGGGTCTACAAGGCAAGGAACGCCTAGGACCGCCGGCAAGACTTCCTCCCAGCCCACAGGACGAGCCAGCTGTGCAGATACCTGATTCCAAACCTGCAGCCTCCAGAACCGCGAGACCCAAACGTCTGCTGTCTTAAGTCACCCAGTTTGTGCACCTTGTCACAGCAGCCCTACATATAACAAGTAACTAAAACCTATAATAAAGTTTGTCTTTCAGAAAACCGAGATATCTACTGAACAGCACGAAAGCAGTCATTAAATTCCCCTGGACCAATCTCAAGACTAAAGCTTCATGGTGAATTCGTGTAAAGTTGCAAGAAAGTTCTAGTACACACTTACTGGTCTACGCGTACACTTACACATCTGGATTTCAGTCATTTCTAGATCAACAGAAAACAAGCCTCACAGAGAAAGACGTTTCACAGTGAAAATAACTATAAATTCCCAGGAGCCGAAACACGGATTATCACTACAGCATCTGAAGAACCGAAAAACAAGATATAAGTTTGTTTTTCCAAGCTCATAACAGAGAAACATCAAAGCTAAAGAAATACCCCAGTTTTACAAAAGTATTCTAAAAATGCATGGGTATTAACTCCCTTCCTCACCCACACCTCAAGGCCCTAGCTCCCCTCTTCCACCCCAACAAAGGTCTCTTCTTGACCCATGATTTAAACAATTTTACCACAGCTGTTAACACACATATATTTAAAATGTATTCATCTAGAATGTAAACACTGTAGGATACTAGAATCACAAAACAAACATTTAAATTCCTCTAAAAACTCAGTTTTTCTAGAAAACCTCTGTCCCTATGATCTACGACCACCTGTGATTCCTGCAGATGCACCGTATCTCTGGCTCTGACACCAGACTTGAAAACAACCCTCCGCACAGCTGCTCTGCTCCATCACCCAATCCAGCCAGCAGCCTGGGGGCCAGCAGAGAGTCCCGCTGTCCAGTCTCGGATCTGAAGCAGCCAGGCCCTGGGAGCTGGCCAGGCACAAGGGCCATGGGCTAAGTGCTGGGAATGCTGTTCACCCATGGATGTATTCATCCACCCCGGATGGGTGTGTGTGTGTGGGTGTGTAAGGGAATGACAGTGCTTGGTTTATCCAGAAAGCCCTGAGGAGACTGAAAAGACCCACAAATATGCCCTCCCTCCCACCCCCAAACATATACACATCATGGATTTCAACACCGCCCTCCATCAGCATCAAGTTGGGCTTAACCCAGAATTTTGAAAACAAGTAGTAACAAATTAAAAAACATCCTTTTTTAGGAACTCAAAGCAAAAAATACCTCTACACACACTAGTTTTAAAACACCTAAGAGCTGATTACAAAAAAGGATGACCTTTCCCATCAAAACAAAAAACAACTAACATCTTAAATAAGTTAGTAGAGCCTACCAAAAGTCTGTTGTCATTTTTGATGTGACATTTTTTCCTCAGACAACTGGCACCACGTTTGATAGAACAAAAGGTTCACAACGAAACAGACCATTACAGAGGACACCTCAGAAGTGAGTGTTAGTATGTACTTGGACTGTTTAAAGAAACACCCTCCCACCGAATACTTCTCCACCGAGTACTCCAATTCTCCCATCCATCCTTTACTGTCTCACGACAGTCACAAAAATCCAGAAACATAACTTTCATTTGCACCTAATTTAAATTCCTTCAAAAACCTTCTATTTTGCTCTGCATGTTGACAGGTTTATGACAGCAGATAAAAATCAACTATTTATATACACACACACGCACCCATGAGTGATCTTTAAAGTTCTTTTCTAATATGAATATAACTTCTCTGAAAGCCGCCAAGGATCTCTGAATGAGCCATTAACACTGTGCCTTCCTGTATGCAAAAGAAGTGACAAGACACATCAACAGTCCTTGCTCAGTGCCCTGGGCTCTCCTGCTACCCTGCTCATGGTCCCTACATTGCACGCCTGGCTCGTGGCAGGCAGGGTTACCACTTAGCAGCTTTACACAACTGGGAGATGCCACCCAGCTCCCCCGTGAATGGCTCCCCATGGAGCCTTGCTGCGTATCTCAACCACGTCATGCAGCTTGGCATTCAAATATTAGGATGTTAAGAATGTGAGATTATTAAGGATCTGCAAACCTACTGCATGCACGGGGCAAAGCAGAAAGGCTGAGGAATGAAGAGCCACGGGTTCATCCGCCAGGCTGGAAACAGGCAATGATACAGACTTAGAAAGGGTATGATACAGACTTAGAAAGGCAATTCAGAAACAAAATCAAGGAAGTAGAAGGAAAAAAAGGTTTCAAAGTGACTAAGTATCTTGGGTCAACAATACAAAAAACGAAATAAAAGGGGCCGAACTGATAGCCTACAATTCCAGAGCAGGGGCCCGTCCGGATTCCTCAGTCACCCCCGAGGTCGGGGAGCCTATGAGGCCTGCTCGCTACACAATAAGGGATAAAGTCTGGGCCCACATGGCTGCATGGTGAAAAGTGAAAATTCATCTTTTAATGTGCTTTGGTTTAGACAACGTATAAACTTCCAAATGTTTTAACCAATAAATGATAAAAACTTAATACTATGAAATATGCTTTTAACTTTCTTAAAAATTTCAGTCCAAGAAATTGATTACAAGTATCTTTAAAAATATGCCATTTTATATTCTTAGTCATCTTTCTTAAGGTGGGTCTCACCTCTCCCATTAGACTGTCACCTGCTGCAGTGGGGCCCACAACGACACTGTCTTGCCCGCAGCCCTCCACACGGCGGCTCATACTAGCTAAGTGGTCACACATACTCGCTAAATAACACTCGAGAATGTCTTCTCGTGCATAAAATAATGATAAAATAAAAAATAAAAAAATAATAACACATAAAAATAACGTGAACAAATGGAACAGGAATTCACCAGTGAAGCCACTAGAACTAAAGCCAGCTAAAACAGCAAATACAATTTTTAAAAACCCTTTAATTTTGAAGGTCTATACATAAACTAAGATTCAATAAACCGAAGATTCTCACAGCACTAAAATTAAATAATTTAAATTAAATATCTTAAGTATCTTATTCTAAACAAGTGTGAGAGATATACTGACAGTAGTGCTTCTAAGACCTGTAATATTTAGATTTTAAAAGCAGCTAATCTACTGGCTTAGTTGATTTTTGTCATGTTTTGGGGAGGGGAAAAAAGCAGCCGAGGCCTCATCACTGCAGAATCAGCTCGCCCAGCCCTGCGTGTCCCCGTGGGTCTCCTCTGAGCCAGGGCTTCAAGGGGAGGCTAATCAACGTGCAATGGTCCAATACGCTGCCGAATGCTCACCACCATCAAAAATGTCTTGAAAGAAACTCAGTTTAGCCTTTAATTTATCAATTGAAACCTATCCAAAAAGTAGTTTGATACTCTATTTATCTCAGATAAAAATCATAACGGTAAGAATATGTAGATGACCATCCATTCCAAAAGAAAAAAATATTTTCAACTTTATTGCCAACAAAACAAGGAATTCTCAAAACTGACAGCACATTTTTAAAATCCAACAGTATGATTTTCACCTGGATAAAAATCGGAAAGTCAAATTACTTTTTGCTTTATGCCCCGTGGCTTGATCATATTCTGATTACAGCCAGAAGACAGTGACACTGGCACAGAACACCAAACCCTGGGCCAACAGCGATTCAGCACCCGCTGGGAGGCCCGCAGAGCTGGCGGTCTGCTGTGGCCCAGGCTGCGTTTTCCCTCCGCCCTCATGCATGTTACCTTGGCACCAGACTTCTGCCCGCTTGTCTTCTTCTTACCTTGTCCTTTATACCTTGGTATCTGAGCATGAGAATAAAATGACATTTTACCAAAAAGTATAAATCTTTACAAAGAAACTAATTCATAACCAAACTAATAAAGTTTCCTAGTAGAAAAGCTCTCAAGGGGGTGCCTGAGTGGCTCAGATGGTGAACCGTCTGCCTTCAGCTTGGGTCATGATCCCAGGGTCCTGGAATTCAGTCCTGCATTGGGCTCCCCGCTGAACAGGGAGTCTGCTTCTCCCTCTCCCTCTGCCTGCCACTCCCTCTGCTTTTTCTCTGTCAAATACATAAATAAAATCTTAAAAAAAAGAAAAAGAAAAGAAAAGCTCTTAAGAATGGAAAACCTAATCAGTAAGTTCCTTTCTGAAATCCACAATTTTTTTTCTCGTTCGTTAATTCTCTTCTCCTCCAGTGGTTCACCCTGCGCAGAACTACCACGCCTTGCAGTGGCTCAGTCCACGTCCCCGCCCTGCCCCAAGGAAGCCGAGTGCAGAACTACGCTTCGGTCTGCGTCTGCGGCAAAGCCAGTCCTGGCCTCTGGAGCAGCCTCCCCTAACAGCTGTCCTGGCCTCGCCTGGCCTTGCTCGGGAGCACACAAAGCAGGTTCCTGGGGGTCGGGCTGGACCCTTGGCTTGGCCACAATGTCCCAAAGCCCCGAGTGGTCTCTGTGGGAGCCCAGCCTGACCAGGTACCCTGAGAGCCAAAGATGATTCAAAGACTGAGACAGAAAAGACAGCTGACAAGAAAAAGGTGAAGCCCCCAATCCACATCCTCAGAACTACAGGGAACTGCAGCTCCCCTGCCACCAGAAGGCTCCCCTTGACACAAGTCAGCCGTGGCCCTGCGGGCTCAGCCACCGCCCCCATGGGCCTCCCTGTCACACGGGAAGGTGACAGGAGATGGTGAGCACAAGGGGACAGCCGAGGACAGCTTACTGCTCTCCAAATCCACCTTTAAAACTACCAGCACTTCTCTGTATTTAAGGCACCATTTCCTAACTGACTTAAAAGATTCTCATTATAATTCTTAGATCCTGAAAATAAAATTTGTGTAGAAAAAAATCTGTCAAAGGCTTTAATCTGTTATCCTGAAGACACACCACATGTAGAAGGTTCGTATTGTTCATACGCTTTACAAAATCATAATTTGCTAAAAAGAGACCTTCCAAATAGCTCAATGCTATAGGTACTGATAGTTTGGAATATGCATGAATTTTAACCTCTTCAGAGCCAGACATGTTCACAGAAAGCAAAGCTTTTTTACTAAGGCTCCTATATCTGACAATTTATTTAAAGGGACTTTTTAAATTTATTCACGACCTTGATCTCTCTGAACCACGGTGACAGCCGTGCATGAGCATCAAGGGAAACCCTCTCCACAGGGAAGGCTAACTAGATCTCAGAGAGAAGGGACAACTACAGACAGCATGATGGTCTCTTCCCTCGGCTGGAAATAAAGCATAAAATCCTTCGATTTCCAAATTGAAAAAATGAAAAGGAGCAATGCCATCAAAGATCCAGCAACAAAACAGGGACCGCTCACTGGTGTGGGCCCAGGCATCTGAAAGAGAGAGAAACCCTCTAGAAGTCACCTAATTGAAGAAGTACAACTGTGCCCACAAGCTACTGCGACACCAGCGTGCTCGTAATGCGTGCTCCACGGCATCACCTCATCCTGCAAAATGGAAATCACGGCACAGTCACAACCCAACCTGACCCCAAGCCATCCTTGGGTAGGACTGGCTGGTTCTACCAACGCACAGGGCGCTGCAACCAGTCACGAGACAACATATCCCCTAACAATCATGTTCTACCCGTTCCTGTGATCCTGGACTTCAAATTCCAGTGTCCCACTCAGCATTTTTCTCCAGTATGGCAAATCCCTGCAGTCAGAAGGCCTTAACTTTAACCCGTAAACCACACACACACACACACACACACACACCCCCACACACACCCAGAGCACACATATTTTCTTATAAATCCTCAAAATAGCTCATTAATATAAAAAACCACTCTAATTTACAATTCTAAACTGGTCATCCATCTACAATAATTAACACAACAATATTCTGGAATAAGAGTCTGGAACCTAGTATCCTCAAGCTAGGAATTTATAAAAGAAAAGTAAGTTCCCTTGTCAATTGAGGAAGAAAATTTTCAAAGTACCAAATGAGTTCAAATATCCCACAATTCTGTAATTCAATAGTGCGTTCCTTTCTATGACACAAAATTCAACACACTACGCCAATAAAGTGAAATAATTGCTTTAAATGTATGCGTCACCAAGGGGAAAAAAGCAATTTCAAGAAACTAGGCAGCACTTGCATCACAACACAAGACCTGGAACAAGGAAGACGAGGGAGAGAAAAGCAGAGCCCGGTGCAGTCTGAGCGCAGAAGCCCTCATGCCCGCGGCCCACTCACCTTACTGGGACTGCTGTGAGCACTTGTTTTGCCTTCTGGTGACTTTGGTGGAGAATGTACATCACATAGATCTAGTGCACCCTAAAACGTTTCACAGTTTAAGATTAAAACATATTTAAAAACAAACATAAATATACTATTATGCCTCAACAGAATTTTAGCAGTTAAAACCACTACACAATATCGGTGTTTTTAACTCTTTCTAAACATTGTAAATATTATTACTAGATTCTCCCCAATTTTACCCAAACAAAAACAAAACAAAACACACTTAGATTCTAATTACCTAAGTATTTGACTCAGTCACCTTGAACAGGCCGCTGCTCAGTTGTGGGTCCGACATGCCCCAGACGAACCTCTTGCCTGGACCCAGCGGTCAGTGCCAGGCCCGCCCTGTGATTCGCACACATCTACTCTTTTACCCTTCTCTGGACTCGCTGCCTCCTTCACTTTGTCCCCAGAATATCAAACAGCGGCTCTCCTGAGACACGTCACCCTCTTCAAAGGACCATACTCCCCTCCCTCCTCTGCACACTCATGCTATTTTCTCATCTCTTAGAGCACGGGGGCTCATCCAGCCACGTCACCAAACCGCCGCGCACCGCACCGCATGGCCCCGGACCACACAGGACCGCACAGGACCGCACGGCACCGCACAGCACGGCAGTGTCACACACAACCACCAGCTTCAGGGCACGCGCCGGTCACTTCTCAGCACTATGCTAAACACAAGGAGAGATGTTTAAACGTTTCTTGAATGGAAACGACCCCCTAAAATTCATCCACTACATCGTTACCAGCTCTGTGCACTGTGTGCATCTTAAATATCGGTTATTTTGCTTATAAAAATCCTACTGATGACTACAGCTCTTTAAACATGAAAATGTGCTACTCTTCACACCCTCTGCTCCTCCCTCCAGCCACGTGACTTCTGGTGCGGCATCGTGCTCTCCCAGGCTGAAAACCTTATCTCACCTTCGCAAAGTTTTCTTCTTCCCTTATTGCCCTCTGAGACCCGAACCCTCTGCCATAATATTAATTTTACCAAGTCTTGTTGCTTCTTCCTTTAAAGGGGAATCTTTACCTGCCCATTTGTTTCTGCATTTACTGCCACCATTCCTGTCTAGATTTGCCTTCTCGTGGATTTCACTTCTTCCAGTCTTTGAACTTCTTCCAATTTTACCATCTAACCTTCACAAATTCATCTTCCAAAGGAGTACGTCCTCTGTATAAAAGTACAAAAGCTTCCCACTGGGAGCCTGGGTGGGCTCCGTTGGTTGAACGTCTAACTCTTGGTTTCAGCTCAGGTCATGATCTCAGGGTCATGGGATCCAGCCCCTTGTTGGGGCTCCACACTCAGATTCTTTCTCCCTCTGCCCCTCCCCACCATGTGTGCTTTCTCTCTCTAACATAAATAAGTAAATCTTTAAAAAGAAAAGAAGAAGAATCCCTGTTGGGTCGGACTCTGCAAAGGATAGAAAGGTGAGACCAAGCCCTCGTCCCCAGCCAAGGGATGATGTGGGGAGGGCCAGGCAACCGCAGAGCCCCGAAGAGCCAGGCACTCAGCTACACAGCTTCCCCCAGAGAGGGAGGGAGGCGGAACAAGAGGAATCATCCCAGAAGGCAGAGTGGCAGACAGACTGTAAACGACAACATTCCACAGCTGGGTATGGGGATGATGCACCATTTCAGGTGGAAAGCAGAGGAGGAGAAGGCAAGAAAGCAAAAGCCACTTTCAAGTACAAGCAAATCTGGCTGAAGCACAAGGTTCCACATTTCAAAAAAAGGCACAAGGCTAGAAAGACAAGTAGGCACCACATCGTGCAGGATCTTAACATCAAGGCTGAGGAATCTGGAAACTATCTAGTTGCCATTACACAGTGACTGCAATTTTTAAAGAGGAAAGAACCAGATAAAGGGCTGAGCTTTAAAATGAGGTCAGCAAGCAGGAAGGGTGCAGACTGACTGCTGACGGCGTCAGCAGAGGTGCTGGGGAGCAGGACCGGAGTGACTGCAAGGTGCTCACGGGGACGAAGGGGGCTGACCCGGGGCAGCACAGCAAACAACAAGTGCTGTGATTCTCCACGCTAGGGAACACCCAACACTGCAAAATCAACTCAAAGTCATGGTAAAGGACATGGGGCACTGCAACCTGATTAAGGTGGTTTGAAAATGCGCTTTTGGTACAAGCATCACTAACTGAGTTCAATGGGCTGAATCCACAGCTAGGGTTCTTCTCCAGCATCAGAAGTCAAAGGTTAATAAAACCTAAGGACAGGTTTCCCCTCAAAGATATAAAGACTAGTGAAGATGGAAAAGCCTAAATGGACACCTATCAGTTCCCTATTTTAAATATGAATTTGACCATTGATTTATGTGTGTTTACATAGACACACAACCAATTAAAATGACATACCCCAATATGAAGAGGGGAAATGCAGCAAAGAATGGGTATTTCATAATGGTTTCAAACTTTAAAGAAGTAAAACAATGATCTCTTGAAGCTATAAAGATCTTCTCCTGTGTCCGTTTGCCAAAAACCCAGCTCTGAACTAGGGTAAAACTGACTGGCGAGGCTTCGGGTCCACCAATCAGAAAGACATACAAACAATACATTTATTGAGTTTTCATTTTCAGATCAACCCAACTAGACAAGAAATCTCTGAGTGGGTCTCAGTTTGAGGCAGACGCTCTGTCTAGCAGCAAACCGAGAGCTTTCCGGTAATCGAGCTTGCCTTCTTCCACAGCGAGCTGCAGGTACAGGAGGGAGAGAGACTCCTTCCTGACAGAAGGATTGACCCGAGGGCACAGGCAGAGAGACAGCTCCTCAGACTGAAACCGAGGAGTCACAGAAGCACAATCCACACAAACAGAGGCATCTGCAGCAAGAACTGGAACTGGGTGGTTATTTGGGAGGACGCAGATTTTTCACCTTTTGCAACTTCCACTTTGCTAGAATGAAGGATTCAAACATGTTAGTGAGCTAGACAAGCAAGGGTCTGTGTTGAAGACCTGGAGGTCTGGTTTCACGCTGGGGACGGACTGAGAGCGACCGAGGGAGTCCTCAGACAGTAACGAGAACAAAACAAGAGACAAACGATGATAAAGGCAAATACTTGTAGATCCCTAACACGCAAAGCTTCCCTACCCTGACTCCCCTCAGTTGTCACCACCACCCGCAAGGCTGTTGTTTCCATCATCCCCATTTCATGAGTGACAAATTTAAAGCACATGGAGGTTAAGTGACTTCGGAGTCACACACAGGACATGGCAGAGCTGGGACATGACCCCAAGCATCCCAGCTCAGAGCCCACGCTCATACTCATATGCTAAAGAAAGGCACACCAGAGAAGGGGGCCGCCAGCACCGCGGAGAGCTGAACCCAAGAGCTGCTGCAGCAACCCCCACCCCCCGCCACATCCCACTTTCTGCTGCAGCACCCCCTTCTCACCCAAGGCACACCCCTGTTGCAGCACAACCCCCTGCTTCCTGCTACAGTGCCCCGTTCCCCACAGCACCCCCCTTCCCACTCCAGCACCCAGCCCAGCGCCCAGCCACAGCACCCTGCTCCTGGCCCCAGCTCCTGGCAGCCTTCTTAGTACACCTTCCCAGTCTTCTCATCCACTCTCACATTAAGACTGAGTTTAACAGGGGCGCCTGGGTGGCACAGCGGTTAAGCGTCTGCCTTCGGCTCAGGGCGTGATCCTAGCGTTATGGGATCGAGGCCCACATCAGGCTCCTCTGCTGTGAGCCTGCTTCTTCCTCTCCCACTCCCCCTGCTTGTGTTCCCTCTCTCGCTGGCTGTCTCTATCTCTGTCAAATAAATAAATAAAATCTTAAAAAAAAAAAGACTGAGTTTAACAAAATTTCCACTTGAAAAACCACTGCTCCCCTTTAACTAAAACTGATTTGACTCCTAAAACGTGCAGTACTAACCATTTACTGTACACTCCATGATCATAAGCCATCACTTACATGTCCATTTCCTTATGGGAACATATTTTATCTTTAGTAACTCTCAATTTTCTAGTCTATGAAATATCTTATCTTTTCATTCAAAGCACCTATTTGCTATGCCCTACATGCAATAGGTGTTCAGTTAGGCTCTCCTGACGTTCCAAGACTCTAATAGAAAACATGCTCCGAGACTCTCCACACAGAGCGCAGTAAGTACACAACCCCCTCCCCCCACATTCTTACTTAAAACCAGTGACTACAAGCACATGCTTAACTGGGTGTCTGAGACAGCTATCACATGGTCCACGTCTGTCAAACAGTATCTCTATGTAAAACTAACACTTGTAACTAGAAATCACACTTAATCTCATTTGCAGATTTCTAAAGAGAAGGAGCAAGAGAGGCAGTAGCTAATCAAGAAAACGGAAGTTTGAAAATGTTTACAAACTAAGTACAATCAACAGCTTCAACAGCTTTAAGTCTAGTTTTAAAAAGCCCTTAAGTTCAAAAACTTATCAGTTAGCCTCTAATTCAGCCCTATTTTGTTTAAAATGGTAACAAGACAATAACTAAGGAGTTGAGTGTTCTCCGCACTTGACACGCACTATCTTGTGCCTCAAGCCTCACAATGCCCAGGAGGCGGCCCGCTCTCCCCATTCCACACAGGGGGAGCCGGGGCGGGGCCTGCACCTCCAAAGCCAAAGGCTTGTTGGTGGAGGAGCTGCAGCTGGTCCCGCACGGCCTGACCCCTGACCCCTGACCCCAGCGCTCCTGAGTGTCCATCTGCAGCACGAGCACGGCATCAGACTCAGCAGCCATGTCTCCAATTGTCATCAAAATGTGCATTTATATGATCTGAGTGTGTTTTGTTTTGTTTTTAAAGAACAGCTTCTTTCCACTGAAACTTTGATTCACTATGTATGCAAAACTCCGCATGGCTACACTAAGTAGCCAATAATTAAAATAGAAAAAGATAACAGAGACTAGCATTACACTTACCTCCCCATTGGCTGCCCTTTTTTCTTTCTGCTGACAACGTCTGATCACTTCTAATAATAAAGGTCCACCCACAGTACCTTCTGCTTCAATAATACCTAGATCTCGGGCTAAATTCTCTCGACCTTCAAGACCTTGAAACTGGGGAAGAAGATATAAATGCACAAAAGTATGCAAATTAGTTTTAGAGATTAAAGAAAAATATTTTTGGAACTTAAAGATACCTTTAAACTCATTTTTCTAATGAATAAAATGCCCATATAAAATTATATATTTCTTTTAACCAAGTCTCTACATCAAAGTCTCCACGAGTGGATGCAGTCTGACATCAGAACATATTAATTCTACAAAACACTCCTTTCAAAGTTCTACGAAGCAGCATGGGTACCAGCTATCTACAGCTCAGATGGCTTTAAAAAAAAAAAAACAGATAATCAACTACAAAAAATAATCTATATGCAAGACCCCATAAAGTGTCAAATTCTGTTACGTTTCAGGTTATAATGAACTCATTTGTATCAAGGATGGTTTCAAAGTATAGATGTAAAAAATCATGACTCTTACTGTGCTGGTTTCAGGCTGAAAAACGGCCAAGGTGAAGTCAAGATTGAAAAACTGGAGAAACTCTGCAACGAGACTCGCCGCCAGCCGGCCTGCGGGACGTGAGGCAGAGAGCACACCCGTGAGAGCCCTGAAGCCCCTTCCCTAACACCGCCAAGTAGGAGTAACACATTCACTGAAGAAAAGAGGCTTCTAAATTGCTTAAATCATAAATTTATCTTTGAAGAACACCAGTAACGAAAATCTCAGTCTCGTTTTCGTTAGGATCATCTGTTTGAAGCTATTACTAAAACAACATGACATTTCATAAGTGGATTCAAGTATTTTGCTTCTTATAGTAAAACTGGTTTTAACCAACAATTTCGCATGACCAAGAATATTCAAAACAACTTAACAGTTGTACAATAAAATACAATCTTAAAATGAAAACCTCTAAGAGTCACAGACTTCAAAAAACATCTGACACTCCTTGGGGCACCTGGGGCTCAGTCAGTTAAGTGTCCGCCTTTGGCTCCAGGTCACGATCTCAGGGTCTGGGGATCGAGCCCCGTGTCCAGCTCCCTGTGTCGGACTCCCCACTGGGAGGGAAGTCTACTCTCTCTCTCTCCCTCTGCCCCTCCAACCCATGTGCTCTCTAATAAATAAATAAAACCCATGTGCTCCAACCCATGTGCTCTCTAATAAATAAATAAAATATTTAAAAAAAAAATCTGAAACTCATCTCTCCTAGAGTCAAGATTTGAAAATTCAGAGACAGACAAAAATAAACAAGATCAAACTAAATATCTTACCATCTTTCGTATTTAAAAACTTTCTCAGGCTCTCATTGACTAGAGGAGTTTTGTTCTGTTAAANGATCAAACTAAATATCTTACCATCTTTCGTATTTAAAAACTTTCTCAGGCTCTCATTGACTAGAGGAGTTTTGTTCTGTTAAAAAAAATGAAATATTATGTCATGCGTTTATCCTAAAAACAACTACAAAATGTGGTTTAAAGTTTAATTTTTTGGCAGAGATGTAAGTAAAATATGGTCACTCATAATTATGTTTAAACCCGCTTCACAACTATTGATTACTGCAGGAATTCTTTCACGCTATTTAATATCTCAAAGCTAATAAAATGAAACTACACATGAAAATTTGTATTTATTTTTAATTTTTAAATATTCCACAAATTGTTTATTAAACTACTTTAGAAGCTAGACCTTCAGATACTCATGTGAAATGGCATTACATTTACTTACAAAAACAACTGTTTATTATTCTAAATACGTGTTGACATTTTGTCACCAGATTTCTACCATTTATAGCATGCTTGCTGGGAGCAGGACTCAAATTACACACTTGCTATGCGCAGCTCAGCAGCAGCATGTGACATGATTTTATGTAGTGCATAGGCCAACGTATTTTTGCCACTGGAGGTTTATTTGAATAAATACAGGAAAAATACTTCTGGCTCACTCAAGCTTCTTCAAGCAGACTGAATGAATTATAGGTATAACAACAGTCTCACAGTCTGCTGATGGGATTGTAAATTGTGCAATCACTTTGGAAAGTAGTCTAGTAATGTTTTAGAGTTAGTACCCCTACCACATGACCCATCTGTAGGCATTTTCACAAAAGAAAAGCACAGACCCAAGCAAAGACGTGTACGTGAATGCTCACAGAAGCCCTATTTATAATACTAGAAAACTGGAAACAAGCCAAATGCTCATCAACAGATGAGCGACTAAACAAACTGTCACATATCCATACAGTAGACACTACACAGGGAAAGACAGAATGAACTATTAGTACAAAGGACAATATGACGAATCCAAATGTGTTATGCTGAATGAATGCAGCCAGATCAAAAAAGAACAGAGAGTCTGTGTGGCAGGATCCCACGTGTACGGCTCTTATATACACACGTGGCCCCAGGATGTGTGGTGGGGGAGGGTGTTACAAAGGGGTTTGAGGAAGCTTTCAAGGGTCAAGGACATTGACTGTTTCAAGGTTGCACAAATGTGTTAAAATGTAACACACTGTACATTTCGGTATACTGAGTTTACTGTAGGTCAATTGCACCTCAATAAAGTTGTTTTTAAAAAACACAAAAAAGACAAGGAGGTTGATCTAGGGTAGGTTGGTGCAGGAAATTTTAAGACACTGAGTCAACTGAAATATTTAAAGAAAATGAAGGAACAAGAGCAGACGTGTATTATGAACACCAAACTAGGAGCACAGCAGAGAAAGGACTTCAGGAAGATGGTGAGGGACACAAGCAAAGGGGAGACTGGAGAGAAGGAAGGGGTAAAGCAACCTGCAAAAGAAATAGCTCAGCTTAGGGTAAGAGGGCAGCAGAGAACCTCCTTAGCTCAGCTACAGAGCTGCCAGACAGAACCAGGTGACTGACTGGATGCAGAGAACGAAGAGCAAGGTCCAGGCAACTCTCAGATTTCTTGCTTGGATAAGCAGCAGTCCCCATAAGCAAGATCAGTCCAGCAGGCAGGGTCACACATGGGTCTGAAGCTCGTGAAACGGATCAAGGATACAGGGCTGAAGTTACCGGTATAATTAAGGTCACCCAGGGAGAGAACACAGAATGAGAGCTACTGGATAATACACCAAGGATTTAAGTCAGGTGTAGAGGAAAAAGATCATGTGAAAGAAACCAAAGAGTGCTCAAAAGGAAAAAAGAAAAGAGAACAGAAAAAAGTCCCAAAAATCAAGGGAGATTTTCAGGAAAGAAGGGAGGAATTAAGAATGTCAAATGCCACAAAAAACAACTAAGTTAAGAACTAACACAGGTAAAAACTAAAATATACTCAGTAAGGAGATTCTTCTTGACCCCAGCAAAGGAAAGTCCTCAGATGTAGTAGATTTAAGACGAATTTAAGTGGATATAAGATGTTAATGTATTAAAGGGTGCCTAGAACATAAGAAATAAGACATACACGTTCTTTCAAAATTCGACTGTGAGGGAAAAAAATTGAGTGGTATTAAAAGCATGGAATGAGTTAAGGAAAACAGCTTTCTCCTTGAGAAAGATACAAACACATTTCTATGCTCTAGAAAAGAACCAATAGCAAGGGAGAGGCCAAAGACACAGCAAATGGCTAAGGAGCTGAGAATACCTGGAGGGCAAAACCCAGAGAAAATGACTATTCTTGGACAAGACAGAGAATCCTCCACCAAAGCAGGAAGGAGGGAGGTACGGTTACATACAGACGCAGGGCAGCTTTTTCTGAGCTGAGTGATAGATCCGCAGGGGAAGACGCAAAAAGTCTGGACCTGATGCTCATATTTTCAGTGAAGAAAGAGACAGGGCCGGCGGCTGACAGCGCGGGAAACAGGAGAGGTAGAAGGCTAGAGCGCAGCCAAGGAGATCTGAGTGAAGAGGACTCACGGCCTGCTTAGACCCTCGATGAGGCAGGTACCCACCTGTTAGTCACAGCAGCAATCCAGTGCTGGCTGACCGCTCTAGCGCATGCACGGCAAGGGGAGGGATAGGAGTTAGTTTGCTCAATTAAATGATGTTTGCAGGTTTTCCCAGAGCAAGCACGGCTGGAAGGCCAGGAAGCTGTGGTTTCTTAGACATAGACCATGGGGTCCAGACAAGTCAAGAACAGAGGGCAGCTGAGAGAAGACTAACACTTGGACAAACACATAAGAACCAAGAATTGAGGGGCGCCTGGGTGGCACAG
>NC_048227.1:108006692-108022007 GCF_002007445.2 Ailuropoda melanoleuca | reverse complement strand
AAAAAAAAAATCTGAAACTCATCTCTCCTAGAGTCAAGATTTGAAAATTCAGAGACAGACAAAATAAACAAGATCAAACTAAATATCTTACCATCTTTCGTATTTAAAAACTTTCTCAGGCTCTCATTGACTAGAGGAGTTTTGTTCTGTTAAAAAAAATGAAATATTATGTCATGCGTTTATCCTAAAAACAACTACAAAATGTGGTTTAAAGTTTAATTTTTTGGCAGAGATGTAAGTAAAATATGGTCACTCATAATTATGTTTAAACCCGCTTCACAACTATTGATTACTGCAGGAATTCTTTCACGCTATTTAATATCTCAAAGCTAATAAAATGAAACTACACATGAAAATTTGTATTTATTTTTAATTTTTAAATATTCCACAAATTGTTTATTAAACTACTTTAGAAGCTAGACCTTCAGATACTCATGTGAAATGGCATTACATTTACTTACAAAAACAACTGTTTATTATTCTAAATACGTGTTGACATTTTGTCACCAGATTTCTACCATTTATAGCATGCTTGCTGGGAGCAGGACTCAAATTACACACTTGCTATGCGCAGCTCAGCAGCAGCATGTGACATGATTTTATGTAGTGCATAGGCCAACGTATTTTTGCCACTGGAGGTTTATTTGAATAAATACAGGAAAAATACTTCTGGCTCACTCAAGCTTCTTCAAGCAGACTGAATGAATTATAGGTATAACAACAGTCTCACAGTCTGCTGATGGGATTGTAAATTGTGCAATCACTTTGGAAAGTAGTCTAGTAATGTTTTAGAGTTAGTACCCCTACCACATGACCCATCTGTAGGCATTTTCACAAAAGAAAAGCACAGACCCAAGCAAAGACGTGTACGTGAATGCTCACAGAAGCCCTATTTATAATACTAGAAAACTGGAAACAAGCCAAATGCTCATCAACAGATGAGCGACTAAACAAACTGTCACATATCCATACAGTAGACACTACACAGGGAAAGACAGAATGAACTATTAGTACAAAGGACAATATGACGAATCCAAATGTGTTATGCTGAATGAATGCAGCCAGATCAAAAAAGAACAGAGAGTCTGTGTGGCAGGATCCCACGTGTACGGCTCTTATATACACACGTGGCCCCAGGATGTGTGGTGGGGGAGGGTGTTACAAAGGGGTTTGAGGAAGCTTTCAAGGGTCAAGGACATTGACTGTTTCAAGGTTGCACAAATGTGTTAAAATGTAACACACTGTACATTTCGGTATACTGAGTTTACTGTAGGTCAATTGCACCTCAATAAAGTTGTTTTTAAAAAACACAAAAAAGACAAGGAGGTTGATCTAGGGTAGGTTGGTGCAGGAAATTTTAAGACACTGAGTCAACTGAAATATTTAAAGAAAATGAAGGAACAAGAGCAGACGTGTATTATGAACACCAAACTAGGAGCACAGCAGAGAAAGGACTTCAGGAAGATGGTGAGGGACACAAGCAAAGGGGAGACTGGAGAGAAGGAAGGGGTAAAGCAACCTGCAAAAGAAATAGCTCAGCTTAGGGTAAGAGGGCAGCAGAGAACCTCCTTAGCTCAGCTACAGAGCTGCCAGACAGAACCAGGTGACTGACTGGATGCAGAGAACGAAGAGCAAGGTCCAGGCAACTCTCAGATTTCTTGCTTGGATAAGCAGCAGTCCCCATAAGCAAGATCAGTCCAGCAGGCAGGGTCACACATGGGTCTGAAGCTCGTGAAACGGATCAAGGATACAGGGCTGAAGTTACCGGTATAATTAAGGTCACCCAGGGAGAGAACACAGAATGAGAGCTACTGGATAATACACCAAGGATTTAAGTCAGGTGTAGAGGAAAAAGATCATGTGAAAGAAACCAAAGAGTGCTCAAAAGGAAAAAAGAAAAGAGAATAGAAAAAAGTCCCAAAAATCAAGGGAGATTTTCAGGAAAGAAGGGAGGAATTAAGAATGTCAAATGCCACAGGGGCGCCTGGGTGGCGCAGTCGTTAAGCGTCTGCCTTCGGCTCAGGGCGTGATCCCGGCGTTATGGGATCGAGCCCCACATCAGGCTCCTCCACTGGGAGCCTGCTTCTTCCTCTCCCACTCCCCCTGCTTGTGTTCCCTCTCTCGCTGGCTGNCTCAAAAGGAAAAAAGAAAAGAGAACAGAAAAAAGTCCCAAAAATCAAGGGAGATTTTCAGGAAAGAAGGGAGGAATTAAGAATGTCAAATGCCACAAAAAACAACTAAGTTAAGAACTAACACAGGTAAAAACTAAAATATACTCAGTAAGGAGATTCTTCTTGACCCCAGCAAAGGAAAGTCCTCAGATGTAGTAGATTTAAGACGAATTTAAGTGGATATAAGATGTTAATGTATTAAAGGGTGCCTAGAACATAAGAAATAAGACATACACGTTCTTTCAAAATTCGACTGTGAGGGAAAAAAATTGAGTGGTATTAAAAGCATGGAATGAGTTAAGGAAAACAGCTTTCTCCTTGAGAAAGATACAAACACATTTCTATGCTCTAGAAAAGAACCAATAGCAAGGGAGAGGCCAAAGACACAGCAAATGGCTAAGGAGCTGAGAATACCTGGAGGGCAAAACCCAGAGAAAATGACTATTCTTGGACAAGACAGAGAATCCTCCACCAAAGCAGGAAGGAGGGAGGTACGGTTACATACAGACGCAGGGCAGCTTTTTCTGAGCTGAGTGATAGATCCGCAGGGGAAGACGCAAAAAGTCTGGACCTGATGCTCATATTTTCAGTGAAGAAAGAGACAGGGCCGGCGGCTGACAGCGCGGGAAACAGGAGAGGTAGAAGGCTAGAGCGCAGCCAAGGAGATCTGAGTGAAGAGGACTCACGGCCTGCTTAGACCCTCGATGAGGCAGGTACCCACCTGTTAGTCACAGCAGCAATCCAGTGCTGGCTGACCGCTCTAGCGCATGCACGGCAAGGGGAGGGATAGGAGTTAGTTTGCTCAATTAAATGATGTTTGCAGGTTTTCCCAGAGCAAGCACGGCTGGAAGGCCAGGAAGCTGTGGTTTCTTAGACATGGACCATGGGGTCCAGACAAGTCAAGAACAGAGGGCAGCTGAGAGAAGACTAACACTTGGACAAACACATAAGAACCAAGAATTGAGGGGCGCCTGGGTGGCACAGTGGTTAAGCGTCTGCCTTCGGCTCAGGGCGTGATCCTGGCGTTATGGGATCGAGCCCCGCATCAGGTTCCTCCGCTATGAGCCTGCTTCTTCCTCTCCCACTCCCCCTGCTTGTGTTCCCTCTCTCACTGGCTGTCTCTATCTCTGTCGAATAAATAAATAAAATCTTAAAAAAAAAAAAAACCAAGAATTGAAGTACTTCATGAAGTTAAAGAGGGGCAGACACCTAAGTCTAAAGACGTGAGGAGGAGATTAGACGCATCTGTCACAGAGCAAGGTGAAGACCCTCATTATAGAGTAATTCTTGCTGACAAGTTCCAGGATATGTATTCGGAGTGGTGGGAAGATGTGAGGTAGAGAAAAAAACTAAATGCACTTATATAAAGAAGTGGTTGGACTTCTGACAGTGACAAAGAGCACATGATTTTAAAATAACTGGGCTGTCAGATAGTTGAGAAAAGTTGCATTCTATATTCCCCCCACCTGGTGGGCATTCACAATGCATACTGACATATTAAAGGGTCTGCAGGATCCTGCAGCAAACTCATTGACAATGGAACCTTTTATTCAGGTAGCTCCCTCCGACCTTGTTTTTCAGATTTCCCCTACACAAAGACATCTACGCCACCTACGATTTACTACTGGCCCCAGAGTTACTATGGTACCTTGACTCTCTTTAGACTACTCCAAATGCCTCTCTTCCCATAAAGAAATGCAATCCTTAGTAGTTCAAAATCATCCCCGGCTACACCCTGATATAAGTAGTATTTTAGAATGGCGTCTAATTAGAAATTAAACAAATACGGTTTCATACCTCTACTTTTTCTTGCTCTTCTAGTGCTAAAAACACAGCTGCTCGCAGTTCAGCCTTTAAAAAAAAAAAAAGGTAAAGGAACAAAAACAATTTCAAGGCAATTTTCATGACAAGAAGTGCATAAGACGTAAGTTCCACAGACACCATCCCCACCACCTAAAAGCCAAAAAAGCGAAAACTAACGAAGACAGCAACGCCCAGCGGGCAGGTGCAGAGAGGTAAAAATGCACCGTGAGGTGTCCTCCCGCAGAAAGCCCCCCGCTCCTCCCCCGGCCCGGTCCCAGCGCCCGTCCGGGGGGCTGAGCCCCGCTTTCGCGTCCGCGACCTCATGCCAGCCACCGCCCAGCAGCTGCGGCGAGAGCCGACCTCCCGTCCCGCACCCCGGGACCGCATCCTCAGCCTCTGCGCGGCCCGCCCCGCGAGACCCGGTCCGGCCCCGCAGGGAGCCGCCCCCCGCCCGCGGCCCAGACGCGGCCCCGCGCGACCCTTTGTGACGCCCGCCCGCACAGGCCCTGCGGCCCGCGGGCGCAGCCGGCGAGTCCCCGCTGCCCAGCCCGGCCCGGCCTACCTTGATGCGGTTCAGGACCCCGCTGTTCTCCAGCGTCTGCACCAGCAGGTCTCGCAGCTCCGTGTCCTCCTCCGGGACCACCGCGGCCGCCGTCGCCGCCATCTTGCTTCTCCAAGACAACCGCCCAAGCCGCGCCAACGGCCAACGGCCGCCGCAGATTCCGCACGCCGCGCGGCGACGCGGCCGAGACCACGCCCCCCCGCGCCGGCGCGCAGCCCGCCCTCACGTCGGGGGCGGGGCCGAGGGGAACGCAGAGGGGCGGAGCCCCTGTGTCCGTGGGGGGCGTGGCCTGTGGCTGGGGCGGGGTTCTGTGTCCGTGACTGGCCTCCACCCGAGGTGGGAGTTTCGAGCGCGGCGGTGGAGGTGGCCACGAAGCGCTGCGGTGCTTGTCATTAAAATTGTATTACATCGGGGCGCCTGGGTGGCACAGCGGTTAAAGCGTCTGCCTTCGGCTCAGGGCGTGATCCCGGTGTTGTGGGATCGAGCCCCACGTCAGGCTCCTCTGCTGTGAGCCTGCTTCTTCCTCTCCCACTCCCCCTGCTTGTGTTCCCTCTCTCGCTGGCTGTCTCTATCTCTGTCGAATAAATAAATTTAAAAAATCTTTAAAAAAAATTGTATTACATCGCACCATAACTAAACTGTGTGCTGTGACCGTTGNTGTGTTCCCTCTCTCGCTGGCTGTCTCTATCTCTGTCGAATAAATAAATAAAAAAAATCTTTAAAAAAAAATTGTATTACATCGCACGCATAACTAAACTGTGTGCTGTGACCGTTAGACGCGTTCGCACAGGGCGAAAGGGACGCCCAGTCCTCCTCAGCCAGCCCCGGGCGGGCCGGGCCGGGGCAGGCGGAGGATTGTGTCCGAGGCACTTGGCAGGCCGCCTGTGCAGACACGTGGCAGCTGGGAAAGTCCTGATATCCGCCTCATTTCCGCCGTGCTGCCGAAATGTGTGCACATGCACGCGGGTGTGTGTGCACGTGCTCCCCGCGTAGAGCCTGCACACACAGGCACGATGCGTGTGCGTACATGTGCTCATCCAGAGAGAGTATGTGCAGACTTGGCGTGTGTGTGCACGCGCTCACCGAGACACAGCGTGTACACGTATGCATGTGTGTGCACACGCTCGCCACTAGAGCCTGTACGTGCATGCATGCGTGTATGTGTGCGTGTGTGCACGCGCTCACAGAGAGAGACCGGGAGCATGTAACGGATAAGCCTGAAGGGGGTAGAGGGAGCCTTCCCACTCCATGTCAATTATAGGAACAACTGCCAGTTACAGATCTCAGGAGAATAGAGCCCCACAGGACAGAATCGTCAATTACAGGCCCCAACAAGAAAAACTGTGCACTGCTGCACCTCCCACAAAAAATCCACCACAGCTGAAGTCCAGCCAATGAGAAATCATCCCCACNATCTCAGGAGAATAGAGCCCCACAGGACAGAATCGTCAATTACAGGCCCCAACAAGAAAAACTGTGCACTGCACCTCCCACAAAAAATCCACCACAGCTGAAGTCCAGCCAATGAGAAATCATCCCCACCCTGAACTCTTGCTTTTCTCCAAAGGACTTTGGTTCAGAACAGCCCCCTTCCAATGTCCTTCACCATAAAATAATGTTCCTCTCCTTTGTTTGGGGGACTTGCCCATGGTTTTGCCATAGTTTGCATGTCCTAAATTGCAGTTCTCTGTTATTCCCAAATAAACCCATTTTTGCTGGTNCCAATGTCCTTCACCATAAAATAATGTTCCTCTCCTTTGTTTGGGGGACTTGCCCATGGTTTTGCCATAGTTTGCATGTCCTAAATTGCAGTTCTCTGTTATTCCCAAATAAACCCATTTTTGCTGGTAAAAAAACAAACAAAAAAACACCTGACTTCCATTTTTAAGGCTAACAATACATGCGTGTATGTGTGAGTCTGTGCATGTGCACACAGACAGCATGCACGTCTATGCTGGAGTACAGTGCAGCTTACATGCGGGTGTTCAACACGCAACTGTACTGTTCTTTATACTCCGAATGTTTCAGTAGTTTTGCAATAACATGCTGGGAAAGTGAGGGAATCCAGAACTATGAGGAAGCTGAGTAAGAAAAAGTGTGGACTCTAGAATCCTATAGGCCCTGGGGACCCTGCCTAGGTCTGTAGTAGGTCCTAGGAATCTTTTTCACAGCCCAGGTGACTGTAATGCCGGTGGCAGTTCTGCACACTATTGTGTAAAGGAAGAAAGCAGAAGTGGAGGTTTTCCGCTTCCCCAGCTCCTCTCCCCGCTAGCAGCATCTGTTAAAATTGGTATTGCCTTTCCAGACAACCTTATATAGAAATGTGTTCCATGCACTCATACTTCTCCCGTTCCATAATTTGCATCTCTGCTTACTTTTTAATTTACTAATTTCACTTAAATCCTGACCACCTTCTGCCATGTATACACACAGATCCTACCTCCCTCTTAACTCCTGTGTAGTGTTCGGTTGAAGGGTACTCCAAATTTTTGCAATTACACTAGGCTTTGTTTGCATTTGTTCTGTTTGTTGTGGAAGGAATGCACAGCGACGGTTAAAAATGAGAACAAAATGCACTTTTGATGAGCAGCAAGTGATGTATGGAAGTGTGGAGTCACTAGATCATACACCTGAAACTCATACAACACTGTATGTTAACCAACTGGAATTAAAAATTTTTTAAAAATCCAATTGTCCCAACACTCAGACTATTTCATTAAGTATTTATAAAATATTTTTGAGGAATCTATCAATAAAATCCTAACAAACTGGGGAAATATTAAAAGAAAATAATGGTGTCCACATCTTTCCTGCTCTCGTAACCCTCACCCAGTCTCACACTTTGAATGCTATACTCTCCCATCCTCACTTATCGACCATGAATGGTGCCTTCCAAAGAACGAAAATTTGTCATCTAACTTCTAATTCTTAAAATTATGTTACTTTTAATTTTACTGGTGCGGATTTTGTGACTTTAAATTGTCTACCTGGGATGCCTGGGTGGCTCAGTCAGTTAAGCCGCTGCACTGGGCTCAGGTCAGGATCCCAGGGCTCCCTGCTCAGCGGGGGTCTGCTTCTCCCTCTCCCTCTGCCCCTCCTCTCTGCTCCTGCTCTCTCTCTCAAAATAAATAAATAAATAAATAAAATCTTTTAAAAAATAAAAAATAAAAATAAATAGTCTACCTATATCATCACTTATCCATTCTACACATCACCTATTGGGTCCCTGCTGAGAGGTGAGGAAATTAGCACATTTGTATTCTCTCATTTCCCCTACCCCAAGCCCTGCCCACTGCTCCTAGTGTTGTCAGTTTGATCCTTGTTTTTATGATGTCAAGAATTTACGTTGTTTCCCTAATTAACATCTCTCAAATTTTCTTCCCAGATTGACTGAAAAGCAATCTGCAGCCTTCACAGTGTCAGGGGTGTAACAGGTCTCTTAGGCAAAGCCCATACAGCTTTGAAATGAACTTGTTCCTGCACCTGCGCCCACCTCCAACTGCCAGCACCTGAGATGATTTGCCCGCTGGCTCTCCTGGCCACGTTCTGCCTGCGTTTGGGGAAGGCCTGAAGCACTCTCTTGTGAGAGCACCTCAGGCCAGGAACACATAAGGACCCCCAGCTCTCTCCCCAGTGGGACAAGGTCCTACACTAGCCTCCGTGGCTCAGGACTGAGCTCCAGCCCTGAAAAGCGCAGCCTTTACTGGTTTCCTACCTGCCCTGTCCCATTGCCCCACTCCCCCTCCCATGTTTCCCAGGCCTCCCGCTTGAAAAACACTGTTCACACGCAAATCCTTGTCTCATGGTCTGCTTCTGGGGCACTCACACCAAGAAGGTTAGCCCCGACTCATTCCCCGGGGACGGGGCTCTGGAACTGGATCGCCCACCAGCCAAATGGCAGCAAGCAGCCGGTATTGTTGGGGGGCTTGGCCACAACCCCAGCACACAGCGCAGCAGCTGTGCCGATAGGACTAAGGGGGGGAGGACACGCGGGCGGGGGGGGCGTGGACACTGGCTTGGGCCAACCCTCTAGCACCTAGCACCGGAGATGGGCGCAATGGTCATGTTAAAGATTCTGGAGTCAGGTTTTTTTTTAATGATATCAAAGTTCTGAAGGAAGAAGATGGCAGGTTCAGGTCAGCCAACTCCCACCCGGGCGTGGTGCAGAAACTACTCTGGGGAGCTGGAAAGTCCCAGGATACTGCATCTGCAGCTTGAAATCTCCTATGATAGGAAACTCCATGGAGATGAGCAAATGCTACAAATTAGGGCTTTTTTTTTAAAACAGAGAACCAGTTGTTAAGCATTTCCTAGCATACCTTTGCATTCGCTAGGTTTCCCAAACCCGGGGATTGTTACTATTGGTTCATTCTCGCAGCCTCCAGACCTCTCTAAGCTTCAGACCCCTCAGCTGTGAAGTATTCACCTACCTCACAGAGTTTTGTGATAAAAAATAAGACAGTTCGTTGGAAATCACATCTGTTTCCTGATATTGAGAAAAGACTTAATGAGAGGTTGGCTTCTGAGATTGGCCTTAATGAGACCCATCAAATCAGAAATAAAGGTCATTCCAGATGTGAAGGTGAACACGAGTGAGAGAGGAGCTGGGAAGTAGGGCTGTGTCTGCTGTGTCAGAATTAGGACACATGAGAGAAAGGGGGAGGAAATGACTATCTGTAGACTTTAGGCCCGGGACAGCCACACGCTGTGGGCAGGGAAACTGAGGAATGGAACCGAAGTTAGTGGTGGACAAAGTGCAGGGCACGTAGGTTCATGCAGATAATGGTGGGTTATTTGGAGAAGAAACAGTGCGAGTGCCTGATGAATGCCTAGGGTTGGTATCCAGAAGGCAGTTTGAAAGTCACCTGTCGGCACCTGACGTTGAACACTGGCTGCAGAAGGTGGTAAGAAAACAAGGTCTGGTTCCTTCAGTCAAGGATCTGGCAGGCCCAGGCATCAGTGAGATGACAAACTGTCCTGACCCCTGTGAACACTGGGATGAGGCCTCTGGCAGGGAGAGAGCACTGTCAGTTTCCGGAAGCAGACGGCACTCACTCATGGTGAGACACAAGAGATTACACCAGGAGGTTTGCCGAGGAGCCTTCCAGTCCGACGGAGCCAACGGACCAGAATGCCAGGGCCCAGACTGCAGGGCAGTATCAGGGAGGGCAGGGGGAGCCCACGCTGGAGATGCAAGTCACTGGGTCATCAAGGGCTTCACCCACCCGCAAAAGGGCATGACTTTTATCTTGAAGGTAGGAAATAGTGTGCTAAACATGGTCTTAAAAGGAGCGTGGTATTATTCCATCTGGGTTTTATAAAGTGTCCAGAGTAGGGGAAGCGGCTGGGTTGGACACAGTCACACTAGAGGCAAAGGAATTAGTCCAGGAGCCCCGAGAAGATAAAGACGGGCCTGAACTCCGCTCAGAAGAGAAAGCTAATGATCAGGAATTCTACACAAACTTTGCCAAAATTTGCTGTGTAAATTCCATCATTTCATCAGCTATCAAGGAGAAAAACTCCCTAATTTCTTCCTGTATGGAAGAGCTCAAAATCCTTTGAACATGTTGCCACATGTCATGTAATAAGAGAAGTAATAAAATTAAATTATTCTAAATTGTTTTTAAGAAAAGAATATAAGTTGGGGCGCCTGGGTGGCTCAGTCAGTTAGGCTTCTGCCTTTGGCTCAGGTCATGATCTCAGGGTCCTAGGACTGAGTCCTGCATCGGGCTCCTGGCTCCACGGGGAGCCTGCTTCGCCCTCTCCCTGACACTCTCCACCTGCTTGTGCTCTCTCTCTCTCTCTCTGTCAAATAAATAAATAAAATCTTTTTTAAAAAAAGAAGAAAAAAAGAATATAAGTTTCTAAAAGTCAGTTGGAGACTGCAATACACATTTCTTTGGTGAGCCGGTTGTTACCCCGGACCCCGGACGGAAGGCTGTATACGGAAGTTCTTCATTTTGTCATTTTACTGTCTACAATGAGCCATGATTTAAGCTCCATACGTGAAATCCGTAAACTCCTGCAACATAAGGAGGAACACTGTATGTAATCATTACTATTACTAGGGTGACTCAGCGGGACGCAGAAAGGTGTACCTGAGGTCAAATCTGTACTCAGAAAGTGAAGGAACAAAATGATGCAGCCCGTTTCCTGTACCAAGTTGGCTGAAATTAGGTAAAGGGGAGAGGAGCTGTGCCTAAGGCCCCGGGGGATCAGTAGCTGGATGTTACGGAAGCTAAGTAAATATGCTAAGTACTGAGAAGGGAGGCATGAGGGGCACCAGCACGTGTGCTCAGCAGGTGGTGGGGGCTCAGTGAGGGTGTTCACTTAAGAGAGAAATAAATAAGTGAGGGAGGGAGGGGGAGAGATGGGGAAGGAAATGATGGGGAGAGGGAGGGGAGAAGGGAGTGCTGGGGCAGGGGGAGGAGGAGGAAGAGTGCTGGGAGAGGGAAGAGAGGAGAGGGAGGCGGAGGGAAAATGGAGAGAGAGGGGAGGGAGGAAGTGGTGGGGGAGGGGAGGATAGAAGTGATGGGGAGGGGGAGGGGAGCTCTGCCGACCAGCTGACCAGGAGAAGCCGGGTTTTATTTGGCCTCCTCTAGGTCTGCAAGCAGAGTTCCTCTTTCAGCTAAACCACAGTTCTCCATTTTGTTTCTTTCAGCGGCTTTAGAAGATAATTTTCTAAGTTCCTAGGGTATTGTTTCAATGACTTTTTTATCATAAGAGTTCATGGAACTCTTTACCTACTCCCAGAGAGTAGTTGGCAATGGGAGATTTTGCCCTAAAACGTGTGTGTTTCCTGTCATGAAGGCAATGAAGCTTTGTCCAGAAACACTCATTTCCTTGAGGAGCTTGAGGCTCAAGATGTCACTATCTGTACCTTCATAAATGAGAGATTTTAATACTGTTGCTTAAAATCCATTTAGTAATTGAAAGGAAACATACTATTGAATTCAGAAAATTCCCAAAGAAGGTTTGTGTTAACGAGAAGGACGTGGAAAACAGTCACTGATTGTCTAGAGAGGTAAGAGAGCTAATAATGCGTTAATCTTCATAGCTCACCAAAGCTGATGGGTCAAAGGTTACAAAACATTTAAAATGAAACAATGAAAAAGATGCCCTTAAACTTACCTGCTTCCCACCTAGCCTGCCGTATTCGTTAATTTCAACTCCGAGTTTTTCTGGAGGACACTAGGAAGGAGAAAGGATTGCACAGCTGGTAATTTGGCTTTATCCAAGCTACTCAATAAATTGTTCTTTTTTCACAGTTTCAATGAGGAATAATTCCATATCATGCTTTCATTCATTTAAAGTGTACAATTCAGGGCACCTGGGTGGCTCCCTCAGTTAAGCATCTGACCCTTGGTTTTGGCTCAGGTCATGACCTTGGGGTCCTGGATCGAGCCCTGTGTCAGGCTCTGTGCTGGGCATGGAGCCTGCTTGGAATTCTCTCTCTTTCCGGCTCCCTCTGCCTCTCACTCCCTGTGAGAGGGCATGCTCTCTCTCTCTTTAAAATAAATTAATTAAAATGAAGTGTATAATTCAATGATTTTAGTGTATTTACAGAGTTGTGCAACATCACCATACTCTAATTTTAGAAATTTTTTGGTCCTCACTACAAGGAACCTGTGCCCATCAGCCATCGCGGAAGCCCTGGGCAGCTGCTAACATAGTTTAGGGTCTCTAATTTTGCCTATTCTGATCATCCCTATACATGGAGTCATATAACATGGGGTCTCCCGTGATTGGCCTCTCTCACTCGGCATCATGTCGTCAAGGGCCATCAGTGCTGTGGCAGGTGTCAGACTTGGTTACGCACCAGGGAGAATGTGTTACTGTTACTACAGAGTACTGCTCCATTGCATGGACGCATTTATTTATGTGTCTATTTATCAGTCGACAGACACTTAGGTCTTTTCCGAGCTTGGGCTATCATGTATAACGCTGCTGTCAACACACAAGTGAAGTTTCTGTGTGAGCGTATATTTATTCAAAGTGGTTGTGATCGGCACCAACAAATAAAGGCAACTTGTCTTCCGAGCAAAGAAGGGTCTGGACTCGGGCTGCAGAAGTGAAGGGGCGTGGAAGGTGATTTGAGAGACAGAACGAGCCACAGAAGCAACTCTTTCCCTAGATTCTGAGAATGAATTCTGGAGGCTACCCTAGGGAAATTGCTTCAGACACCCCACCTGCACGTTCTCGGCACAGAACGGCCCTGGTTCCGTCACATTCCAGAACTGAAAGCCTATAGTGTGTGTGGAGTAGTCCTCGAGTCTGTACTTTCTCTCGTGAGGCCAGCCAGGCTGTGCTTGGGAGGCTCTGGAGCATGTAGACAGAAGTGGGGGAATGAATGAGGGTGTCTGTGGCCTAGGAGCTTCCACAAATGTCTTAGAGTTTGTGTAAAAGACAGCGACATGCTGGGGAAAGAGAAGAACTCTGTGTTTCCGCCCGTTGGGAGTGTTCTTCACACCTTCCTGAAGTTACCTGGTTCATGATTCCAGCAAGGACTTACTGATAACAGGCTGCGTGGTGGTTAAAAGCCAGACTTTTGAACCACTTTGCCCAGGTTCAAATCCACTTCCTAGTTGTGTTGACTGTAGCGAGTTCCCTCATCTCTCTGTGCCTTGGTTTCCCGTTTGTAAATGGGGTAGACGTCTGTGTACGTGAGTATGTGAAGTTAAACAGATTGCTAGATCGCATCAAAGGTCTGAAACGCGGAAGGCACGATTCGAATACTAACTGTTACTAGTTCGTACTCGCGGCCTCGTTTCATTTCTCCCATGGTCCTCTGAGCTGGCTTCTGTTTTTTTGAAACTCCGTGTTACACATGAGACAACTCACGCCAGGAAGAGTTTGGTGGTTCACCCACAGCCACACCAGCTATCTGGTTCCCATGATGTTTTGCGGAAATATTCCCCCCAATATTTTTATGATATCACTTAATTACATAAAATGGAATTAAATAAAATAGGGGAAAAAGTTATTGAATGAAGGCAATACGGAAAGCAAGAGCTAGGAAAGGGGCTCTACCTTCCCAAAGACATAATCGAAGCCACCAGAGGGCAGTACGGGCAAAGACAAGAGCCAGGAATCAGCACTGAAACCCCTGAGGCCCCGCTCTGTAGTTTTCTTTGACTGCTTGCTCAAGGATGTGAGGATGTCGCAGAACCAGACGGTCCCCGGTATCAGTTCGTGGACCCTCGAGTTACCTGATGCTGTTAAATTAGATATTCTTCAATAGCTAGAACAATGGGAAAGTGTTTTTCTTCTTTCTGCTACTTCTGAGTATTTATTTAAAGTGCGTAGCCCTCTTTATGAGTTTTTTTTTATAGACCTTTTTTTTTTAATGTTTTAAAGTAATCTCCACACCCAGCATGGGGCTTGAACCCAAAACCCTGAGATCAAGAGTCTCACCCTCCACCGACTGAGCCAGCCGGGCGCCCCTCCACTTTATGAATGTAATTATTGCTAAGTGCTAGGTGTGTGCACGTAACTGGTACCACAGCCATAGCTCTAGTACCATATCAGTATGTGGTACATTCAGAGCTTGGAAATGCACATTCTCTGTGCTGCAGAAGCCGTCTGTATACTACTCATACTTGAAGAATTGGGATTTTTAAAAATTACTTTGAATTGTTGTTATTTTTGATTCACTCTTTTCATCCCTTAGTTAAATATCTTTGACATCAAAGCTCTGAATTTGACCGAAGTAAATTAATTAAATTAATTAAAACCATTAGGAGCCACCTGGGTGGCTCAGTGGGTTGAACATTTGACGCTTGATTTCACCTCAGGTCATAATCTCAGGGTTGTGAGATCGAACCCCGCATGGAGCCCGACATCAGGCTCTGCGCTCGGTGGGGAGTCTGCTTGTTTCTCTCTCTGCTCCTCCCCCAGCTTGTGTACTCCCTCTCCCTCTCTCTCAAATAAATAAAAAATTAATAAATAAAATCTTTTAAAAAAATCCATTAGATGCCAGTACTATTTTAATTCCCAAATGGACTTGAATTCATTCTCTACAATGTGAGTGAAATAGAAAATTGTTCTAAAGAAAAGATTCACGGTAGCCATACTCTCAGTTTCGAAGGGGAAGAAACACTTTATTGATATGAAAAAAATCTAATAGAAACAGAAAGAAGAAAAGAGAAACCTGTGTATAGATGAGGGCAGCAGTAAGCACTAAAGGACAACAAGACGGTTCCATCAAATCCAGTGCTTACAATATCCAGCCTCATCAGCTGGGAAAGCCCATGGAGACAGCCAGGTTGGAGTCCGGATTGAGAGGCCTGGGGGGAGCGTCCTCCCTTCAGGTGAGACTTCCAACTAACTAACCATCCCCATAAGGGCCATAGTTATTGGGTAAATGACAGGGACAGAAGTTAAACATTTGTTCGCCTACATGCAGTTTGGAGGGAGCCACATTCCTAAGTTATCATGTCTGTGCATATGCAAGGAGCCTGGGCTGGATATGTTTGCCTCCCTCCTGGGTTCCATTCCAGGGGAGCAGCCCAGACTGGAGCAGGAGGGGATGCAAGGCAAGGTTTGCAATTCTTGGCGCCCAGACCAGAAAGGTTAGTTCTGACCTGGAAGACAGCTAATGTCACTAACCAGGCCCCCGAGGTCACTTGTGCAGCCAAAGTCTCACACACGACATTTCTTTTTTTAATATATATATTTTTTAAGATTTTATTTATTTGACAGAGATAGAGACAGCCAGCGAGAGAGGGAACACAAGCAGGGGGAGTGGGAGAGGAAGAAGCAGGCTCATAGCAGAGGAGC
>NC_048227.1:107987649-108006528 GCF_002007445.2 Ailuropoda melanoleuca | reverse complement strand
GAGGAGCCTGATGTGGGGCTCGATCCCACAATGCCGGGATCACGCCCTGAGCCGAAGGCAGACGCCCAACCGCTGTGCCACCCAGGCGCCCCCCACACACGACATTTCTTAATCTGCCTGCCCACATGCAGGTTGGTTGGGATGGTCAGTTATGCAGGACAAATCATAGAAACCTCCATCCATACAAGACAAAAACTAGGCTGACTTAATTGGTGAATCTAAAAAATACTCATGAAGATTGAAAAACACACAACACACAAAGATCAGGATATACCCTTTGAAAGAACCCCTTAGCCTCTTAAAATGTCTTTCATATATATTTGCATATATACATCTACCAAACTCCTCTTTTTGCCTTTGACTTGTGTTTTTAAATTTGCATTTCCCCAATGACTGTTGAGATTGCATATCTTTTCATCTGTTTATTAGCTGTATGCATTTAATCTTCTGAGATTCTTGTTCACCCATTATCATAGTAGGTTGTCTTTTGCTTGTTGATTTCTATAAGTTCTTTATATATTATGGACACCAATCCTTTTTCAGTAATGTGTATTGCAGATTATGGCTTATCTCTTCAATTTCTTTGTGTTGTCAGAAATTTTAGATTTTGATGTAATTATATTTACCATCTCTTTTATGGTTACTACTTTAGGGACTTTGGTTTTTAAAAATCCTGTGTAACCCAAGATTAGAAATATAGTATTCTATGGGTTCTTCTAAAAGTTTTAAATGTTTGCTTTTTATATTTAAATTCTTAATCTCTCTGAAATTATTTTTTTGTGTATGGAGTGCAGGAGGGATCAAATTTCATTTTCCCACATACATAACCAATTATCCCAGCATTATTTATGTTGAAGGGGCTGTTCTTTGCCCATTTACATGCAATGTGGTCTCTAATATAAATCACGGTTGCAAACATCTGTTGAGTTTTCCTCTGGGTTCTCTACTGTGCTCCAGTTTTATGTTGGTCTATAACTGCACCAATAACATAAATTATTATAACTGTATAATATGTTTTGATATATGATAGGGCAACCTTCCACTTTATTCTTCTTTTTCAGGAATGCTGTGGCTATTCTTGAGCTGTTACTCATCCAGATGTTAGTTTACCAATGTCCTTGAAAACACATATGGATTTTGACTGGTTCTAAGTGTTAACCTTAAAAATAAGACTGTCCATTATTTTACTAGCAAAAAATGGGCTTATTCAGGATAGCAAAGAATTAATCCAGGATGCACAAGCTCTAGCAAGACCACAAGCAGGTCCAGAGAACAAAGAAGAGGTGCATTATTTCCTAGAGGAAATGGCCAGTGGGCGAGCCCGTTATATAAACAAAAAGTGGATTGGATGAAACTGAGAGTGTGAAGGATCGTGGCTTCTCATTGGCTGAGCTGTGACCACCTCTCATTGGCTGGGCAGTTGCTAGGGTGAGGAGGAAGCTCTTCTTCCTCTGCTCTGATGATAAATTAGTAGCTAAAACGGTATGGACTTGCAAGGTGGTCTCTTGCCATTGGGTCTGCAATAGCTGTCAAGGGATAGGGCCCGAGGGCTCCCCCTACTGACTTCCCTCTCCATTCTAAACGACATTTCCTTTTATTAAATGGTGAATCAACCACAGAAGATAGAGCGGAACCATGAAATTAGAAAAACCACCCTAAATACGTCTTCCCTTCCACATGTTCAAGAAAACTAGTGTTACACAACGATACCCAACAGAAGAGGATTAAGGTCAAATCCCATCCAAAGTCCTTGTAAGAAAAAAAAAAAAGATAAAAAACAATCCTGTGGGTGACAAATCATGCAAGAAACGTGTCTCCAAACAGATGAACACTGTAATATTTTTAAATGACTTGTACCACAATAAAAAAATATCCTCCTTGAAAAAAATTGAAAGAAGTTAACAGACATAAAAATGACGTAAGATATGAAAAAGTGACACCTCAGGATTAAGCAAAACTCAGAAAGGAGGTGAGAAACTCAGGAAATAATTTAAATTTTTTTTTAAAAATTCTTTCAGAAATAGAAGACATGAACAGACATTTCTCCAAAAAAGATTACCCAATGGCCAACAGACACATGTAAAAATTCTCAACATCCCTCAGGATCAGGGAAATACAAATCAAAACCACAATGAGATACCACCTCACACTGGTTAGAATGGCTAAAATTAACCACTCAGGAAACGACAGATGTTGGCCAAGATATGGAGAAAGGGGAACACTCTTACGCTGTTGGTGGGAAAGCAAGCTGGTGCAGCTACTCTGGAAAACAGGACAGAGGGTCCTCAAGAAATTGAAAATAGAGCTACCCTACAACCTGGCAATTGCACTACTGGGTATTTACCCCAAAGATACAGATACAGCAATCCAAAGGGACATCTGCACCCCAACGTTTATAGCAACAATGTCCACAATAGCCAAAATATGGAAAGAACCCAGATGCCCATTGACAGATGAATGGATAAGCAAAATGTGGTGTATATATACAATGGAATAGTACTCAGCCATCAAAAAGAATGAAATCTTGCCATTTGCAACAAAGTGGATGGACTAGAGGGTATTATGCTTAGTGAAATAAGCCAATCAAAGAAAGACAATTATTTAGGATCTCACCAACATGTGGAATTTAAGAAACAAAACAGAGGATCATAGGGGAAGAGAGGAAAAAAATAAAACAAGATGAAGTCAGAGAGGGAGACAAACCATAGGAAACTCTTAAGCATAGGAAACACACTGAGGTTTGCTGGAGGGGAGGTGGGTGGGGGGAGGGGGTAACTGGGTGATGGGCATTAAGGAAGGCACATGATGTAATGAGCACTGGGTGTTATATGCAACTGATGAGTCACTAAACTCTCCCTCTGAAACTAATAATACGTTATATGTTAATTGAATTTAAATAAAAATTTTAAAAAATTATTTCAGAAAGAAAAGAAATAGCATAAAAGCCAATAAACAGAACTGACAATGCATTAAGAGAAGATGAAAGAATAGGAAGATGTGAAGAGGGCTGTGCGGTGGCCAGAAGGCCGGGTGCCCCAAGATGTCCGGATCCTGTGTGTTTGTTTCCCCAGACGGCAGAGGAGGGGAGGTGGAGAGACTGTGAGGGGCCATGTCGGTGAGGCCGGGCTGATGACATGGTCAAGGGTGGAGTATTCCTCCTGCCTTTGGTGACGAGATGCACGCTCGTCGGAGTGAGAAGTAAATGTGAGTCCCGAGAAGACAGGTGTACAGAGGTCTACGGAGAAACCTGTCTCAGCCGGAGTGGCAGGACTCCCCCGATCAGCCTAGAGGGATGGGAACCAGCTGCTCTGCTGACCTTCTTGGCCCTTTGGAAGAGAGCAATTCGGCTCCTTTTTTCTTACATATTCTTTTGGAGAGCCTAAGAAGAAACGATAGAAGAGTACCTCATAGTTAATAACGATTACCTCTAGGAAAAGCACAGATTACACAAGAGAGTAATAAATATAATCATAGTATCCAGCTAGTCTCAACAGGAAATACTACTGACATTTTCACCTGAAGTAAACAATTAATACTGTTTTAACTCTTACTGCCTGGAAAGAAAGAGGAGAATCGCAGGAGATGATTTAAATATGCCATTAAAACCTTGTCTTCCCTCACTAAGACCACAGAGGATGCCTCAACGTGAGGCAGGGAAAGCCATAAGAGTGAGCAGAGCCAGAAGGATGGAGGGAAGCACGCAGCCACAGCAGGGGCGGGCAGAGGGGCGGCTGGGAGCAGCAGCGTGTGTCCCGGAACTGTTGGGATTCACCCATGCAAACATCTAGCATAACTGCAAGGATAATAAAGTAAATTAGTATTTTAAATATTAGACACAAACTGTGCCCCACTTTTATTTCTCCATATGAAATTTTTGTTTTTCTTTAAAAAATATTTATTTTATTTATTTTTCATTTTTTTTTAAGTAGGCTCCATACCCATTGTGGAGCCCAATGCAGGGTTTGAGCTCATGACCTTGAGATGACGACCTGAGCTGAGATCAAGAGCCAGACACTTAACTGATTAAGCCACCCTGGCGCCCCTAAAAAAATATTTTCATTAGGTGAAAATATTGTAACAAGGGAAATAATATTATAGTTGCACTTTTCAATTTGCTAACTTCTTCTGTTTAATATATATTTTATAGTAATTTTCCTGTGGCAAAGTCACTGACTTCCAAATGTCATTATAGGGGCTAAATTATTCTGATAATCAATCATTTCATGCAGCTAGAAAGGTTTTAACTTGGGTTGGATTTAACATTTTTCCATATACTTTGTCCTACTTTGGATTAGAATTCTATGCCTGATTTTATTAAAGATTTATTTATTTATTTTAGAGTGAGTGAGGGAATGCATGTGTGTGTTTACGTGCATGCACGAATGGGGGGGAGGGGCAGAGGGAGAGAATCTTCCAGCAGACTCCCCACTGAGCAGAGAGCCAACTCAGAGAACCATCCCACAACCCATGAAATCACTACCTGAACTGAAACCAAGAGTCAATGCCGAACGGAATGAGCCACCCAGGGGCCCGTGCCTGGTTTTTTATCAGTAACCAAGTCTTATCCCTTGATGTGCCCAACATTCTAGAATAGCTAAGATGTGTGACTTTTCTTGGATGGACATGAGGAAACCAGAAAATACAGGTTTGTGTGTCTAGATTTCAATTTTTAATTTTTTTTTAATTTTTTTTAATTTTTTATTATTTATTTGACAGAGATAGAGACAGTCAGCAAGAGAGGGAACACAAGCAGGGGGAGTGGGAGAGGAAGAAGCAGGCTCCTAGCAGAGGAGCCTGATGTGGGTCGATCCCATAACGCCAGGATCACGCCCTGAGCCGAAGGCAGACGCTTAACCGCTGTGCCACCCAGGCGCCCCTCAATTTTTAAAAATTAGATTTCTGTTTACAAAAGTAGCATGTAGTCATAAAACAAGTGAAGATAAAATAAATACAAGGAAAATGTTTTCAGGGTTTTGTCAATGTACACACATATATACCCATATATGTTTAAATCAGCTACTTAAGACAAGACAAGCATTCTTTTTTAAAAAAAACTTTTTTAAAAGTCCAATACAGTTGACATACAGTGCTCTATTGGTGTCAGGCGTACAAGATAGTGATTCCTCACTTCCATGCATCACCTGGAGTTCATCCCAGCAAGTGCCCTCCTTTGTCCCCGTCACCTGTTTCCCCCAATCCCCCACCCACCTCCCCTCTGTAACCAGCAGTGTGTTCTCTAGAGTCAAGAATCTGCTTCTTGGTTTGTCTCTCTCTCTCTTTTTATCCTTTGTTTGTTTTGTTTCTTAAATTCCACATACGAGTGGAATCATAGGGTATTTGTCTTCCTCTGACAGACTAATTTTGATTAGCGTTATACTCTCTAGATCTACCCATGTCATTGCAAATGGCAAGATTCGTTCTTTCTGATGGCTGAGTAATATTCCATCATTAGTGCACCCTCCAGCCGCCTCAGGGCCCAGTCACGGCAACACACTGAAATGGGCTTGAGTCCTCCCACCAGCGGCCTCAGGGACAGCCATCCCCAACGGGCCTTTCCCTGCAGTCTGCAGGCATGATAAAATTGCTGTTGGTTCATGCTGCAAAGCATGGGGTCCTCCCCTCAAAGGGCAGAAATGCTAGGACGTGGTCCTGAGCCTGGAGAGGAGAAGACAGGGCTATTTCTTAGACGGCATTGGCCGTATGTATGGGAAGATGGCAGGGCAGCTCTTCATGACGGGGTTAGGCCAATTCATAGATTTGGGCTTCGGAAAGTGGTGGTGCCTATCACTGCGACCATTTTTTTCTTTTAATTGCATTTACCCAGTACTTTCCCAAACCTGACTTCCTTTGCTCATATCCACGGAATGACGAGCGCCGCAGGGCAGGCTGCAAGCAAGGGGACTGCATCCCTGGACTAAGCCACCTGTTCCGGAGCCCGGGGCTAGTGCGGGGCACAGCTGGGTGCAGAACTTCGCCCTCCTTCTCCACCCCACAACACTCCCTGCTCTTAGGTCTGCAGACAGTTCGTGTATTTAAGAACAGTAAATAACCGTTCATCATTTCCGTCAGCGGAACCCTCGAGCTGGAGGAGCGTGAACACGTACGGGGCGGCCTCTGATCTGGGCAGTGGGTTCCTGAGCCGCGATCCCGGGCGCAGCTGCCGGTTCTCCTGCAGGACTCCTTGAACACAAACACCAGCTGCCCTGCGGCGAGACCCAAGTGCTCGGCATCATAGCAGGAGCCCCGTTCAGTCAGTTTCTCTCAGGGAAGAACTAGTGGTCAGCCTTCCGTACGTGCCACCTCCGCAAAGATAGGAAATAAGCGGCTTTCTCTGATCTCCTAGCGCAAGCGTCTCACTTGCTAGGTTCAGGCTCTGTGTCACTTCAAAGGAGTGGGTCACAGCCGCTGGCGTGGAGCTTGAGTGGATTACGGCCCAGAGAGCACAACCGTCAGAGTGGTGCGTGGCTTCCTTTATCAAAGGGACATTCGTGACTGTGGACAGACATTATTCATGGTCACACTGCCACCACTACCACTGTGCTGACACTGAGCCATCATTTCTACCAGAGACCTCTTAATAAAATTAGTAAATAGTAAATAAATAATAAAAGTTGCTAAAATAACGTTGTGTGAGGTCATCCTCCAGGAACACTCAGGCTGTGAAGCGGAGCCTTTGTCCCAGCCGGTCACTGGGACGATGCTCACAGCCTTGGGGATACAGACGCCATTCCGGGAGGGGGAGTTAAGACTGATCTCTGTGTGCCCAACTTCCAAGGATTCTTCTTCCTAATACTGATTTTCTCGGAAAGGAGTCTTCCGAAGAGGAAGGCTCCTCCTGCTCTGGAGGAAAAAAGATGTTACCTCGGCCCATGGAGCCCCTCTCTGTGGGGCACGGTCTTGGGGTGTCACACCCTCTAGCACCACTAAGGGGCAGTTCAAGAAGACAGCTCCCGAGGGAGTTTCCCAGGCAGCAAAGACTCTCCCTCCTGAGGTTCTCCATCTGCTTCTCCAGAACCTGACCTGCTCCCTTGAATTGGAAGGTAAGCTTTTCTCACATCAGGAGTAAGCCTGAGTTGACCTATGGGTTTGACTCTGAGGATGGGATTGGGTTTCCGGCTGACACTCTCTAATATAGTAAGTTCTTTGTAGGTTTAAGGTCCTGAATAAAATATATTTAAGGCAAACAACGTATGACATATACAATATATAAAATACATAATACACCAGAAAATATGTTTTATAATGATTTGAATTTATGATAATGTTTACATGTAAACTTGCATATGGGTTTGTAGGCTTTCAAAACTGTTTTAGAAGTTTGAGAGCAAAAGCCTTTGAAGTCCCTACATCACAGTGAAATGCCAGCCCTGGTTGGGTTGGTTTCTTAAATTGGGTCAGTGGTAGGTGTCAGAAGTGTTTGAAGTCAGAGAGTCTAGAGCTCTGGTTCTCAAATGGGGGTGATTTTGCCCCTTGGGGGCATTTGCGGTGTCTAGAGACTCTCTGGGTGGCCGCAGCCCAGGGTGTGCTCCTAGCATCTGGTGGGGGAGGAGCCAGCAATGCTGCCCCACCCCCTAAAGCCTCCACCCCCACACGTCCAAGGGTTATGTTTCCAGGGAGGGTTACAGAAGGGAGGTGGGTGGGGCATGGGGTAAGGGGGTGATGGACATTAAGGAGGGCACGTGATGTGATGAGCACTGGGTGTTATATGCAACTGATAAATCATTGAACACTACACCAAAAACTAATGATGTGCTATATGTTGGCTAATTGAATTTAAATTTTTTTTAAAAAGTTATTAAAAAAAAAAAAGATCATCTTACCCAAAGTGTCAAGAGTGCTGAGAATGGGGGCGCCTGGGTGGCACAGCGGTTAAGTGTCTGCCTTCGGATCAGGGCATGATCCCGGAGTTATGGGATCGAGCCCCACATCAGGTTCTGCCACTATGAGCCTGCTTCTTCCTCTCCCACTCCCCCTGCTTGTGTTCCCTCTCTCGCTGGCTGTCTCTATCTCTGTCAAATAAATTAATAAAATCTTTAAAAAAAAAACAAAACAGTGCTGAGAATGAACTCTGATCCCAAAGGTCAAGCTTATCCAATACTAAGCTATTTAAAGTACCACCATTTTAAAATTAAATAAAAAGCAATTTTATGAAATAGAATTAAAATTTAAACTACAACAATGAATTTCAAGACAAGCCAGTTCCCATATTAGTGACCTTGATGAGGATTAGAGTATTAATTTTATTAACTCTTGCCCCTCGTGTGAGTGTTCTAGTGTTCCGTGACATAAACCTGGGAAGGGGGCAGAGCTCTTCCCTGCCCGCAGGAGCACAAGGCTGCCTGCCTGTGAAGCCTGAAGCTGGTGCGGCCGAGCTGCCAGCTGAAGTGCATTTTTAGTTGCGAGAACACCGGGCAGATAAACGCCACTTATTCAGGCTTCAGTATTTGGAACACTTTTTTTTTTCCCAAAAATAAATGAAGCTTAGGCTGTTCCTTCAAGCCAGACAGCTGACCACGTTTGTCCTCAGTGATAACACTGGAGTTTTCAAGTGAAAACTTTGGAAAGGTAGGATCGGCCATGGCTGCTTGAAAGCTTCCTAATGTTTAAAGAGCTTTCTGCGGAGGTCAGTGTGGTATCAATGAAGATGATTCTTTTTTTTTTTTTTTAAAGATTTTATTTATTTATTTGACAGAGATAGAGACAGCCAGCAAGAGAGGGGAACACAAGCAGGGGGAGTGGGAGAGGAAGAAGCAGGCTCATAGCAGAAGAGCCTGATGTGGGGCTCGATCCCATAATGCCGGGATCACGCCCTGAGCCGAAGGCAGACGCTTAACCGCTGTGCCACCCAGGCGCCCCTCAATGAAGATGATTCTTTGATATCGATCATGAGACACATCAACACTGGAGAATCTGCATATAACTCAGTGAGCCATTCCTTTCCAAATTCCCGGTTCACAGCCCTCTGGAGTCCTGCGCTGCGTAGGGCTTTCCCATTGCTGCCGTGACAGGCAAAGTCGGGGTGGGAACAACACGACTGCAGGGTGACTGAGTCTCCCTGGCTAAGACCAAGAGTAGCACATTGGACTGAGGTCCTTTCTGGAGGCGCTGGCGGGGGGTCGGGGGGGAGATCTGTTCCCTTGTCTTTCCAGCCTCTTGGGGCCCATGTTGCCGGCTCGTGGAATTCCTCTTCCATCTTCAAAGCTAGCACCCACGGGTTGAGTCCTTTCCATGTTGCCTCCCTCTGACTCTTCCACACTGACATCACCCTTTCAACGTCCCCAACCACCCTATCAGCAAATGTCCCTTTTGCAAAGTCAGGTAACATACTCCCAGGTTCAGGGAAATAGGACGTGGATGCTTTCTGGGATCATTATTCTGCCTACCACACACGACGAATGATGTCTTCAGAACTCTGGCTAGAGCAACGGATCCGAAGGTAATAGAGCCCAAAGTGCACTGACGTGGTTTCAGATCCCGCATTGCAGCTCATTTTTCTAAACTTCACATTCTAGAGTTTTTGTCTAGTATCTAAAAGGCTATTAAAAATACTCCCACCCTTCCCAGCTACATATGTGAGTGGGCCTGGATATTCTTTATAAACTTTAACCAAGCAGCCTACTGCAACAGAATGAATGCAGAAACAAATAAAAGAATCCAATTTTCCTTCATCAAACCAGACATTTAGGAGATTTGCAAAATGTAAAAACAATGCCACGCTTCCCACTAAATTGCTTTTGTTTTGAAAAACATTGTAATTTGTATTAAAAATATGTTATTTATATTAATGCATAAAGGGCTTATCATTATTTTTAAATTAATAAATGTTTAAAATGTTCTCAGTTTTAATTGCAAATAAGGTAAATATTATTAAATGTAACACATATTAAAAAAAGTCTGAGAAATGCTGTCTTAGAGAATAAAGTAATCCTTGGGCGGGCCTGTAAAATGATGCCCCAGGATGACGTTAGAAGGGCCTGTAATGATCCTTTTTGCATTATTTCCAAGTCTTAGATAACGTTTGGTAAATATTTTCCGGAATGTCTGTGGTGTAGGAGGGAGAACAGTCTCTGAGGACTCAGGACGCGGGGCTCATCCAGCAAGGACCCTGCTGACCTTCTCACAGTCCCCAGGCTCCTCTGAGAAATGGATGGGAACAGCTGCTTTGTCTACCTATTGGAGTGTCAGAGACTGAATAATTATAGTAAAGCGCTTTTGAATCCAGACGTTGCTATGTAAATGGAAGTTATTTGTTTTGTTTTGTTTGTAAGCAGGTATAGGGGAATGATAGGGGAACAATAGCTTTGGCAGAGTGGGGCTGAATGTATTAATTAGCAAGTGTCTGTTAATTGCCTCCCCTAGCCACAGCTCAGCGGCAGCATACAAGAATCACCAGACGCAGCTCTGTCCGGAGGAGTTCCTAATTTCTCTTAGAGAGGGAGTGGTAACTTCCGTATCTGAGAGTATATTTTCAGTGGCTTCAGGCTACAGAGAAATTCACATTCGAATAAGGAACTGGAAGGATTAGACGGAGGGAGCAAGTTTTAAGAAAAAAGTGAAACCTGATTTGAGTTTTGAAGAATGGTGGGATTTGTTTCCTTTTTTACTGGGATATAATTGAAATATAACATTCTATTAGCTTCCAGTATACAAAGTAATGATGTGACGTTTGTGTGTATTGTGAAGGACCACGGGAGTAAGTCTAGTTAACACCTGGAACCACACAGTTACACAGTTCTTTCTCTTGGGATGGGAACCTGTAAGATCCACTCTCCTAGCACCTTTTGAATATGCGATAGGGAATGACCAACTGTGGTCTCCATGCCCTACATTTTGAATGGACAAGATCTGAAGCAAAGGGGGAGAAGCTCCCAGCAGAGATGCTACGATTAAGAACAGTTCAGACCGAGGGGAAAGAGCATGATTTTGGTTTCTGAGCCCACATGTCTGGTGCTCTGGGAGGCCCCAGGCCTGCTGCTGGCCTGGCAGGAGGCAGCCTCCACTCCTCCCCGGCCCCCCTAATTCTTCGCTTCCCCTGCCGCGTTCGACGCTCTGTTTATGCACAGATACAGAGGGTTAATTAATGATGAGCCAAATGACTTCCCGACGACACAGACTTTTTCAGACAATGATGAAAGCCGAATTAGGATGAGCTCTTGTTTACTTTAAGCTAGTTATGACAAATTGTGAGTCACCATCTTAACCTGGTCCAGGTAAACTATTGTGTGGCTTAGCCAGCTTCCAGGCCAAATCAGCCCCAAAGGAAAGCGCAAATTGCATTAATGACTAGCTATGTGTTGAAGGAGGAACACCATAGCACTTAGACTAAAGAGTCCCCTTTTTCATCTGTGGCCAAATAAATGCTTGAAACAGATGAAAAGGAAACTACAAAGATGTATCAAAATAAGAAAATCAGCCCTTCCATCCTAGATTAGACTCTCAAATGAACCCATGATGCCTTTTCTTCAAAATAAAACCCAAACAAATGGAAACAGAAAACTTATTTCCTAGGCTTGGGCCTTTGCAAGGCCTGAAAAACCTAGGCTAAACCCAGGGGCAGAAAGGTCCAGGACTGTGGTCTCTGAATACAGATTTCCACCTTGAAGGATCCAGGGTGCCTTTCAACAAAGAAAGGCAGGAGTAGCAAAATGCATATTAACTGATGTGGAATTTGAGGCAAATACAATAGAAACAGGGAAACGTTCCTAATGATAAATGGGAATTTTATAAAGAAAATGTGGAGTGGTATCACCAAACAACACAAAAGCAAAATACACAGAAATGCAAGACCACTGCAAGGATGTGGTGCAGGCGGTGTGGTGGGCGCCCTGTCGCCTCGAACCCGGAGGACGCCCCGTCTGCGTGTCTCCTGTGATGTGAGCATGGATCGTGGCTGCAGGGGTCACCACACCGCTCTGTCCCCTGTAAATTTCCCTCTGCTTCTCCTCCAGTGGCTTAGCTCCTGTTGACGATCATCTCCCAAATCCACTACTTTATTTGGGGTTGCAAAATGGCAATATCGTAATACCGCTATTCCTTCCTCATGCTTTGGCTGGAACTCTATAAAGGAGAACTTTCCTGATCCGTGATTTGATTGACGTGCACTTCATCAGGGAAGAGTGAACAAGGGATTCTCACTCGTTAGTCACGGGTGTTCAGAATTAATGACTTGTTGTTCTCACTGTCCCCAAAGGACCACTGAAGCTCGTTCCCTGGGCCTGGGGAAGGGGGGGTGTCATTAAGCATTCACAGATTCTAATGTATTCGATGTGTTTCAATCCGTTGCATTTATTTTTTATTTTGATGCTCAGAAAAATGTGATTTTGCCAATGGGCACCCCTCAGCTGCACTCCTGAGCTGCGTGGTGGCCGTGTTGGACAGCGTCCCCCTCCTCTGTGGTGCACCGGGTGCCGGGCTCCGGGCTTGCGGGGTGCAGTGACCCCTCCAGCCTGGGAGCAGCCACTCTGAGAAGCCCTGGCTCCCCTCGGTGAGAATCTTTGTGTCCTAGTGCTTGTTGGTACTGAGCTGCTCACTGCTACTGGGACTTGTCAGTGGAGAAGTAACAAGGTTTCTGTTTGGTGGCTCTGCGTCTCCTTTTTACAGAAAACATATCACGGGTTTGTAATGAGGTTCGCAATCAAACTGAGCATGACAGAACTTCCACTTATTTTTAGCACATTTCTTAGTTTTCTTTAATTTTTAGGTTGGCACTGTCTTTCTCTCATTCTTAAAACATCCCTACTGGCTTTCATCTCATTCCCTATTTGTTTGGTTTATTTATTTTCTTAGCTTCAAAGTAACAACGCTGTGCCCTTACTGACAAAATCGACACTGGACACAGCCCGGTCTCTTCCCAGCTCCTTCTGCTTTAGGAGGTGTCCTACTGGGAAGCACAGTCAAATTACAGGGTTCAGAGTGACTTCAAAGAATTCTGGACCATGTGGTTATGCCACGCATTCAATACCTACACACATTTCTTCCACTTTGCTTTCAGTTCTTAGGGGCTGCCTTTCTAAGAATTAACTTGTGTTGCACGATGATGTCACATGTACCCTGTTCCAAAGTTAAACCTGCAAGACAATCGCTTTCAAAGAGTCTCCTTTGTTCCCTCCCCGGAGAATTTGTTCCAGTTTCTAAGGCTGTGGAACAAAGGACACAAAGGTCAGTGGCATGCACAACCATTTATTAGACTCTCTAACTTTGTGGGCCATCAACTCAGACAAGCCCAGGACAGGATGACCCCATTATGCTTCTGGATGACGGCGGGCCTCCGCGGGAATCGGCCACAGCCGGGAGCCCAGGTCCTCAGCAGGCCCTGCCGCTGGCTCTCAGCTCCTGTCCAGACAGGCCTTTCCGGGCGTCCCTTTGTCTGGGCCAGCCTGTGCTTCCCCACGGCCCTGCTTGTGGCTTCCTCACAGTGAGTGACCTAGGACAGCAGGACAAAGCCACGGGGACCACGTGGCCTCAGAGGCCACGTCCCTTCTGCCACCTGCTATCTGTCAGGTGTCAGCGGTCCCATCCAGGTTCATGGGGATGGGGGTCTCCATATTTCCATAGAGCCAGGCAACATTCTGGAAGAGTCTCTGGGAAGAATGCCAAGGCCACTTTCGGATACAAAGTGCCATCACATTTTAGTTAGATTTTGGTTTGTCCTTCCATTGTAAATGCTTAAAGACGGGAGAAGAATGGGAAGAGCTATACAGGAGCATTCCACATGGCAGTGGATCTGGGAGGGGACTTGGAAAGCTGGAGGAGGGGTGGTGTGGAGGAGGGACAGGCTCCCCAAGAATGAGGAAGAGGGGCTGAGCAGAGAGTTCAAGGCTGGGCTGTAAGGCCAGGCCAGTAGGAGCCCTCTTTTCTCCCTCTACTCTGGGGGAAGGAGGACACTTGGTCCTGTTTACATGAGTTGAGATTTTTAATTGACTTGTAAACGCTTCTATATAAGGGATAGCGTTCATTATGGGACTTGTATTTGAATCCGGCACGAGTTTCTGTGTGCGGGCAGCCTCCTGGATAATGCATACGGGCCCCTCTGCCCCATGCACGCAAACACAGCCTTTCTAGGGAGGATGTGACCAGTGGGTGAAATGAGGGCAGTGCGCCGGGTCCCCCTACCGCAGGGGCTGATGGGCACATCCCCAGCCTCTAATGGCACATGGTGGGCAATGAAGACAGCTTTATGCCACTCGATGACTGCCTTTAGAGTGTGTGCTCTTTCCAGTATATTTGGGTATTCTCTCAGCTCCTAAAAACTGTAAGTGAAGACTAAAATTTTGAGAATATCCACTGCATGAACTGTTAATGCAATATTCAACTATTTTTCGTAACACAGAATGTTTCTCTAAGGGAGAGCAGCTCAGGTAGGTAGGACCCCCTCAGAAGTCTACAATAGCTCACTTAGTTCTTTTAAGATAAGTAATTGTTAAAAATAGCCCAAGTAAGCCGTCTGTTCTAATATCTATGTAGGAGTGTACATGAGTGTGTGGGTGTGTGCACACGTGTCCATATGTAGGTGAGTGAGCTCATCTTTTTTGCTGTTCCTTTTTCAGAGCCTTTAATGACAGCAGTCAGAAATATCATAAATAACAGGCTTTTTAGGTAAGCATTTGGTAATAATTCCTTGACCTTGAAGTCTAAAATTTGTTATCAAAGAATAAAGTTAATACAGTTGACGCTTGAACAACATGGCTGGAACTGCTTGGGTCCACTTCTATGCAGGTCTTTTTCAATGGACAGTACCGCACTATAAATGTATTAAGAAAATGGATTTTCTTAATGGCATTTTCTTTTCTCTAGTTTATTTTAAGACAATAGTATATAATATATACAACATGCAAAATGCATATTAACCAACTGTTTATGTCATTGGTAAGGCATCTGGTCAACCCAGGCTATTAGTAGTTGAGGTTGTGGGGAGTCAAAAGTTATATGCAGATTTCTGACTGCACGGGATCCGGGCCCTTAACCCCTGAGTTGTCCAGGGGTCAGCTGTATAGTCTTTTATTTCACATTTCAGAATCTCATGCTGTTTGATTTGATTTAGTCACTTTCTGTTCCAGAGAGTTTCTTCTTTGTGGTTCCAACTATTAAAGTGACATCTTCAAGAAACATTACCCTGAGAAGCCCTTGTCTGGCCTCCTCTTCTATCCCTGTTTCGTGGCAGTCGCTGCCCAGAATAAACAGGTCCACAAAATCGCTGCCACAGTAGCTCCACTGCATGGGGAGGCCACAAATATTGGTAGTATAAGAAGAGAAAGATAAGGGGAGCTTGGGTGGCTCAGGCTGTGATGCTGGGGTCCTGGGATCAATTCCCACGTTGGGCTCCCTACTTGGCAGGGAGTCTGCTTCTCCCTTTCCCTCTGCCCTTCTCCCCAGCTCCTGTGTGCACGCTCTCTCTCAATCAAGTAAATAAATAAGATCTTAAAAAAAAAAAAAAAAAGGAGAAAGGTCAGAGGGAAAACATTTAGAAAGTGTCCTAACTTTCTCAGCATACAAATAATTTAGAATACAAAGGAGTTTTTAAAAGAAGATTCCCCCAAGGGTGGCAAAGCTATTTAGAGCTTGAGGACCCTATGGACACAGCAGAGACGGGGGATCACGGTCGCCCCTCACACCTTTAACGCACAAGGTCTATAACCGGTCCCCAAAAGCCAGGCTCAGGGCGAAGGCAGAATCTGAGTTCCCACAGGAGCCCCTTGCTGTCCTGCCCTAACAGCGCAGTGTCTGGAGCGTTTGTAGTAAGACAGGATGCAGCCCTAAGCTCCCACCTGCACCTGGCTCAGCGGGCTCCTGCTAAGCCCCCACTGACGTCTCTTCATCATCCTGACCCTGTAGAGAGGATTGCTTTCCTACTTTACAGATGAGGTCACCAAAGCTTAGAGGAGACAGCTAGTTCACCGAGTTTACACAGTAACGAGTGGGAGAACCTGAACTTAGGCCAGGAGATCTACTCTCGGAGCACAGGCTCCTGACCACTGTGCTCCCTCTGCTCTAAAACGAGGCTGCTTGACCCGAAGCCCTTGTTCACCCTGAGCCTGGCCTGGGTCAGGTGTGTTCGTTTGAAAGACGCCCAGTAAACGTGAGCTTTGAAGCCAGTGGGCCAGAGTGCTCCCTGGGCTGGCCAGGACCCTGCAAGCTCTCGGAGTCCCTTTCCTTAGCACACACAGATATTGAGGAGTATGTCTGAAAACTTTGCACCCTGACATTTGGCACACGCAATTGTTCCACAACTCAGGGCTCGTGTTTATTAGTTGCATCTGACAAATTCCCCACCAACAGATGCCGCTCGCCCACGGGGAGCTGTTCAGTCAGGTTTGAGCTTCTCCGGGCTTCCTGTTGCGGCCCCTCGTGCCCCCCAGGCTGCCCCTCTGTGGGAGCAGCGTAGGGCCCTTCCATCCAGACCCCGTGTGCTGTCTACTCTGCTCACCCTTCACTTTCCCACCTGGGTTTGTTGAAGGTCCTGTTTCTGCCTCCTCACCTATGAGAGACCCTATTACTCTTCCCAGCTATTTGATGTTGTTGGCCGTATGTCCCAGACGTTTGCCCTGTGACCGCAAGGCCCCTACTTTTAGGAGGTGGATATTTTCTACTGTACTGATGCCAATCTTGGCCATGTCACTTGTTTGGGCCAAAAAAATTTCAGTGGGAGATGAGACATCAGACTGTCAGGTTCAGAGCCACAGTGTGGTTCTGTCACAGCTTGGCTGTTAGAATGGCAAGTGGGGGCTATGGCTTTCCTTCAGCCTGGGTCCCAGAGTGAAGAAGGCCAGGGTCTGCAGCTGCCCGACCTACAGCCAGCATGGAGTGTGAGCAAAGGTCAACGTCTTTTGGGGTAGTTAGTGAGCCACTGAGGTTTGGGGACTGTTTGTCATTGCAGCATAACCCAGCAAAAGTGACTTGGGAATGAGAAACCAGAAGGAATGAGATCAACAGGAAGCTAGTCAATAAAAGTATCTTAGTCTTCGAGGCAACAGCACTGACTGAAGGATGATCTGCTCACAGAAATGGCCATTGCCACCTTGTCCCTGCCTCTTGGGGACCTGCTTCTGCACGAGCTGACTCCACCTTTTAACCCTCACAACAGGTCCCTGTTTATGCTGTCTCGTGGGAGCCATTAATATCACCCTCAGGTTTCTCCCCACCTCTGCTTGTTCCCGTGATAGAGCCTTTACTCAGTGTCAAGGAAAAACCGAGTTTCCCTATGGAGGGAAAACCCCAGTTCTTCCGGTCTGTGTGTCCCTTCCCTGTGAGCCTCTCTTACTCCTGCCACAGAACACTCCACTCTGCTCACCACAGGTATGGGGGGGTTTTCCTGGTAGCTGGTTCCGACAATTTAATTCTGACACTACCTGGAATCAGCATCAGACCCCACAGGTTAAGGGGTCTAGAGAGAAAAACAGACATTACAGAATAATCACACACATATTTTATTCAAACAATGGTAAGTACTATGCAGTCACCACCCAGGAGAGCATATTACCTGTGCGCCTGATCCTTAGATGGTCCTAGATGACGAAGGACCCTGAGGAAGCCATGTGTTTACTCAAAAGGTGAATATGATTGGCATTAACCAGGTTGAGGATGTGGGGTGGGGACTGGTGGGAGCGGAGTTACCTCGGTGGTGAAAATGGCTGGGGAACCTAACAGACCAGTATTGCTGGGGGGAGCCAGGACCTCTGGCACCGGTGTGCGCCCGGGGACTGCACGAGAGACCCAGGCAGTGAAGGTTGTCAGGGCCGCAGAAAGCCCAAGGGGACAGGGCACCCGTCTCGGTTGGGAGGTCTTGGGCAACCTGTGAGGGTACAGTTTCTGAGGACATGGAGGGAAGACCGTAGGCTGTGAAGGCCAGCGCAGTCGGTGGTGGAGGACGGAGGGCAGTGAGGTTAGCGACTGCTTTGACGGATCTGCACCCGCCCCTCCCCCCACGCCCCCCTGAGCTTAGGCCCAACGACATTCATTTGCTGCCACAGCTTCGCTTTTCTGTTTGATTGTCCTGGAAGAAGGCTGATGGCCCTTGGACGGTGAGGGGGGCAGCTTCAGCTGTGAAGTCCAGCTGTTCTGTCCAGTTTCTGTGAGGTGCTGCACACAGTAGGGGCCATGTGAATGGAGCAGAGCTGAACGCAAATAGGTGGGGCTAGTGTAGGGGCGGGCTCCACGCTCTTGGAAGAGCGCACATGACCTCCACGAAGGTCCCAGGGCCGGAAGGGCAGGGAGTCCTGAGGGAACCGTCGCGCACCGGCTCCTGGAAGACTTCAGCACTGCCCTAGGCCCTACAGGGCCACTTCCTCTGCGGCTGGACTTCGCGGAGGCCCTGGAAGCGCGGTCCCGAGCACCCCTGCCGTCGGCTCTGCGCAGAACGTCCCGCGGGCGGTTCAACTCTGCGAGGAGGGGCCGGGGACACAGCAGACATCACAGAAGGCAGGCCCGGGACGGGAGCCAGGCTGAAAGAGAAGCCTCCTCAAGAAGACAAGCGGGGGAAGGGCGGACCACCGGGATTAGGGGCGTGCGGGTCAACGGGGCCGTGTCCTGGCGGCGGGGCGCCAGGGGGCGTGTCTGCCGGGCCGGGGGCGTGCCCGTCTACGTAGGCGTGTCTGCCGGGGCCGGGGGCGTGCCCGTCTACGGGGGCGTGCCCGTCTACGGGGGCGTGTCTGCCGGGGCCGGGGGCGTGCCCGTCTACGGGGGCGAGTCCGGGGCCCGACGCCCAGGGGAGGAAACGCGCAGGTCCTGGCGGCTGGGCGGAGTCCACTGCGAGGTCGCGGCTGGGGTCACGCTGCGGTACTGGCGGGGACGCGTGCGTGCCTGGGGGGCCCGGGTGAGGCGGGGGCCCTGGCCGGGGCCCAGTCGGAACCGCCGGCTTGAGGGGGGGGCCGGGGCCCGCCGGGA
>NC_048227.1:107964963-107987112 GCF_002007445.2 Ailuropoda melanoleuca | reverse complement strand
ACGGCGGGCTGGGGGGGCCCTCGGGACGGCGGACACCTCGGGGGCGGAGTCGGCCAGTCAGAGGTGGGCCTCTGGAGTTCTGTCCATTTTCAGGGAGACGCAGGGCCTGGCGCCGGATATTTCGGAGCTGAGCATTTGTGCACGGGAGTGTGTCGTCCTCTGGCTTGGGGCGCGATGAAGCCTGCAGCCGCCCACAGCCTGCTCCTGCGCTCCCTCTGCCTGGCGCTGTGCTGCCTTGGCGGCGCGCGCGCGTCCTGGAGGAGGTGAGCCAGGGACCCCTGGGCGTTGGTGGGGCGGGTCTGAGCTTTCCCAGGGGCTGGAGGCCTGGGTCGGGGTCGCGGCCAGGCAGGTGCTCTGACACCCTCCGACATTGTAGACGCGCACACTTGGGTTCGGTGCCAGTACAACGTCAGGGATAGGGTGCTGGTTCCTCTTTTTAAGCTGCTTATGCTGGCTCTGCATCCCCCTGCTTTCCCATTCCACCTTTTCATTCAGTGTTGCTGCTGATCCGAGGTAAACAGGCGGTTTTGTGGAGGATTCTCGTTGCCCTTTTGTAGAGGAAATCAAATTTTGAGTACCAGATTTTAATTTTTTCTTCTATTTATTTTGGGTAATGATTTCGTATTTAATAAAGGTTTTCGTACTTACGTAGTAGGTAAGGGAAAAGGTGGGTTTTACTTTTTAATTAAGTGTCATTGCTGTTTTATCACTTACTTGAAAACGTAACATTATTTTTCAGCTTTCCCAGAAAGCTTATTTTCTGAAAAAGAGCTACTGTAATTAATGGATTTGTTTTTGCCATCAGGTTAAGGGTGTATCCTTGGAGAAGTACTATGGGGTTCTGGTTGAGTACCAGCTGCTGGCTTATGCAGATGTGACCTTGGGGCTCCCTGTGTGGCTTCGCTCATCTGTAAAGTGGACAAAACAGCGCCTGTCTCCTCAGCGTTGATTCCGGGCGAGGCAGAATGTGCTTAGAGCCACGCCTGGACTGTAGCACTCAGTAAATGTCAGATAAAGAGCTGACGCTGTAATATGTGGCCACCCCCCCANGAAAACGTAACATTATATTTCAGCTTTCCCAGAAAGCTTATTTTCTGAAAAAGAGCTACTGTAATTAATGGATTTGTTTTTGCCATCAGGTTAAGGGTGTATCCTTGGAGAAGTACTATGGGGTTCTGGTTGAGTACCAGCTGCTGGCTTATGCAGATGTGACCTTGGGGCTCCCTGTGTGGCTTCGCTCATCTGTAAAGTGGACAAAACAGCGCCTGTCTCCTCAGCGTTGATTCCGGGCGAGGCAGAATGTGCTTAGAGCCACGCCTGGACTGTAGCACTCAGTAAATGTCAGATAAAGAGCTGACGCTGTAATATGTGGCCACCCCCCCCATCCCCTCATAGTTCAGGCACTGATGTAGCTGGACAACCACGGTGAGCAAGGTGTGGTTTGGAGAAAACACAGCTGATTCAACCCTCCAGGACGTAAGGGTCAGCAGGTGGTTTCCCAGGCACTGGCCGGGTTGACAACTTGGTGACTCTCCTCTCTTCTCTGCCTGATGGCCTCTCTCTTTACAGCACTTTCAGCCTCTGCACTGCTTCGGGGGGCTTCTCTATACCCCCGCTGCTCTTGCCAGGTTGGGTGTGGACCTCGTGTTGTAGATGTTCTGAGTCTTGATAGATTTATGGTAAATAGCACCCTGGTGCTCTCCATCCCTGGCCGGAGCTTAATCCTGTAGCCTCAGTTTCCACCTAAACGAGGGTTTTGCACCCAGAAGAAAGCAGCTTCTGACATTTGTCCCAGCTCCAGTTATGCTGCAGCTCATCTTTTTTTTTATACTGTGTGCTACTTACAACTACGTTATCTCTAATGTGATTCTGTACTTGACTCAGCAGGACTCACCACTTTACAGAAGCCGGTGTGGGAGAACTCGCTCCTGTTTTACTATTGAATCGTTCCTTCTAAAATCTAATTTATCTTGAATTAAGTGTCTGTTTGAGTGATGTCCCTGTGTGGCTGGTGACGTTTCCCACCTGTGGAGTGTTTTCGCCAGTTATCCTCCCTGCTTCGACCTGTTCGCAGACACATCTCCACTCCCCCTCCACTCTCCCCTCCTCTCTCCCTCCACTCCCCCTCCATTCCCCCTCACCTGGAGGTCCTAGAGCCAGGAGGTTTCAGGCCATGTGGGTCATGGGGAGAACGGGCACGCTGCAGATCGAGCCTGAGGGAGCATCGTGTCTGAGGGAGCACCGAGAGGCCAAGCCCCTGCACCTTCACACCAAGGGGTATAGAGCGCTAAGCAGCTCGTGCTAGTTCAGGTCATGTTTTGTTGCCACGCGAACCACACAAAAAATTCAGGTTTGAGGGCTTTATGGGTTTCGCAAATGTGGCTAAGGGGATGACAATGCTTCTGTTTCTAAACTCGTGACCTACCCTAGGAGGAAGGCACTCAGGGTTCCTTCCCGCCTCCCTCCTGGCCTCTGCTTCCCTTCAGTGAGGTCTTCCCGGGCTTTCTGGCCTGAAATTTCAGTTCCTGTCCGCACTGCTGACATGCCTTATATTCTTTGTCACTTGTCACTGTGGGGCACCACGTGTGTTCTCTTAGCTACCGTGGTCACCATCCCCCTCCCTGGGCCACATGCTTCAAGTGGGTGGGGAGTTGGTTCCTCACTCAGGGCTGCATCCCGTTCAGTGGTAGTGCCTGGCCCATGACAATCACTCAGTGTTTGTTGAATGCGTGATGGTGTGAATGGATGGATGAATTAGTTTTTCTTTAACTTTAAAACAGTTCTTGAAACCTAAGTTCCTTGTCTTTTAGCAGCGGCAATCATGAGTGGAAAAAACTGATTATGGTTCACCACTGGCCTGTAACAGTGTGCAAGGTGAGTTTTTCTGCCTTGACTGGCCCTGTTCATCTGGTGAAGCCCCATGCAGGTTGGGTTTCTGTGCCCATGTTTCCTCGCGGGCCAGAGTGTCATTTGTAGCTGGGTATCACTGCCGCTCTGAGACCGCTCTCTCTGGGTCGAGTTTCCTGAACTTCACACCTCGTTGTCTCTTTCTGCCTCTAGTGCTGTTGCCGTGCCCTGGCTAGAGTAGTGTTGGAGGGAGGGGAATGGAGTTGTGGTGACCAGCTTTGAGTTTTGTTGGAGACCTAGCCCTCCCCCAGGCAGCCGGCATCGCAGGAGCCCTGGTTTCTGTGGGCAGGTCTGCATGTGGAGAGCCCGTCTTGGGTGATACCGGAAGATCTGCCTTCAGGGCAGGGAACAAGGTCATTTGGTGGGTGAGGCCGTTCTGTGACAAAGTGTGGGTGTGTTTCTGTGCACTGACTGTAACTGTGCATGGGAATGCATGCCAACCTTGAGCCTTCAGAAACAAGATTTAAAAAAAAACTGCTAGTGAAGTGTCATTGTTAGGGAACTAGTTTCAGTCCAGGGTACCCATGACAAGGCGTCCCAGTACCCTGGTCGCGGTGTCATTCTGAGCAGCAGGGCTATGTTGGGGCTCATTCCTCGCATGAGTGACATAGGTGTTACAGGGGCAGTGGCCGCTGTGTCTTTCTCCACGATCCTCGGTGCTCTACATGGGCCCTCAGGCACACGCCAGGGACTGACAGGTACTTGCTGGTGATTTAATGAAAGCTGGCCCTGGGCCCCAATCGTCCCCTTAAAAGCTCGTCTGAGACACCGGACGTAGGGCCAGCAGAAGACCCCCTGCTCCGGCCGTGGGTCCTGTCCTTTTTCTTCACCATCTGGGCAGCTGTGGGAAGTGGGCCCCCTGCTTGGACTGTGCTTTCCTGAGGGATGAACCTGGGGTGTCCGGAGAGGTGAAGTATATACCCCCCGCTCTGATCCTGCACTTGTCGTCCTGCTCTTCTGCTCTCTCAGTCTGGCAGGTACCTTTCTCACCTCCTCGTACCAGTCTCCTAAGCCAGAGCCTCCCTAATTTCCAGACCAACCTGGGGCAGAGCTGCCTCCCCACAAAAGGTGATCCCGACAGGAATGGCTTGAAAATCTGCCTGCCTCTCACCAGACACGCACTCCCGCTTTTCATGGGCTTATTCCCTGCGGGGGCATCGGGCATGAGTTCTGGCTTAACCTGGTCCCATAGCTGAAACATTTCTTGATAGTTGGTTGTTTTGGAAGAACTCCCAATTTAGCTAAACAATTTGGAGGTCCCTGAAGAGTATGCTACTGAGCTTTTATCTCTGTGAGTTTGTCTTTATTGTCCCACCCTCACCTTGGCGTTTTTCACTCCAGAGCACTCAGGTTTATATTCTGTAACGTTCACACTTACTGTGTCACTCACACATCCGGACTTGGCCCCTGAACCAGCTCGTTTCATGGGGACTGTGAATCCTCAAACATTTATTTTTGGTTACACAGTTAGGAAATTAACAGGCAAATAAGAGTGTTTCCAGCAGATTGACTTAATTTGAGAACACATTAAAAAAAAAAGCAAAACTCAAGTTTTTGAATGTGTTGTGTAATTGAGGATTGGGCCCCTCCTTGCAGACAGAGCGCCTGCCCCGTGCAGCTCCTCAGGGCCGCGCTGGAAGCCGCAGTAAATAGACAACGGGACGGTGATGTGCCTGTGTCTTTTCTCTGCAGGAGGTTGAACACGACTGCAGAGACCCCCCGGATTACTGGACCATCCACGGATTATGGCAAGCCCCAGCGCCGGTCACGTTTAAACAGGGAAAATCTGGCTAACCCAAAAGTAGCTTGAGGCTGGTCCTAAAAGTTACACTAGTGATTTTTGTTAGGAGTTTATTCACTAGACCAAATTCTTATTTAAAATATCTTCGCTGTTTGTAAATAACCCTAATTTTGTTGTGGGTTGGTTCTGTTTTGGTAGAACAGTGATGATTTGCCTCACATATGCCTGTAGGGACTGTGGGGCCACGCTGGGATCACTAAATGTAATCCTCCCATTTTATCCTTCTTTGGGGGCAGTAAGTAGATGCATGAAGATAAGTAAGCGCGTGTGCGCTGTACATAGGTGTACATACGTGTTACATGTGTCTACATGGTACACATGTCGCAGATGCCCAAATTCATCTTCCAGGTATTGCCTGCATTTTGTGTAGTTTCTTCTTTCCCTCTTTGTGTACGTACTTGTCATGTTGAACTGTGCACATGAGTCTGTCTGTCATGCCTCTTGTCCTGCTGCTCCCATGGGAGGAGGGGCGTTCTGGCCTCTGCGGGCACGTGCTTGTTCCTGAGGAATGGGGTTCTGTGGGCAGCAAATTAAACTGGGGCTTGGGGCCCTGGCTCCAGCCCCTCCACCACAGACTCGTCAGTGACCCCGACATTGCAGTCTCTGGGAGCTTGGCTTTCTCAGGTCATGCCGATGTTCCTGCTGCTTCAGTTGTAGCTGGAAGGACAGTGCACAGCGCTGCTCCCAGCCCAGCGGGGAACTGCACTGGTTCTGGGTGCTAGGCCAGCCTTTTGACCCTGGAGACACGTCAGGGGTCTAGGAAGTAGATTTGGCGGCCTGGGAACTCAGCTGCATCTGAAGACTGGGAGTTGACACGTCCAGAATAGACATGGGGAAGAAGGGAGGGGATCCGTGCATGGGATTTTAAGAAACCGCACCAGCTGAGCCTGGGTCCTGGGCAGGTGCGCTGTGAGCACCGTCTGTATGCTGAGTCATTGAGCCTCATCCGCCTGTAAAGAGAAGAAGTGCTGCTGCGGGTGGGGGTGGAGATTGGCCGGGGGCGGAGAATTCAGGGCGGGGCCTGACTCCCGAGCTCCCCCTATTGGCTCGTTTCATTTGCTTCCTGGGGAGAGAGTCCTGTTGCCTTACTCCTGGAAGGGTTCTTTGGTGGCCCTTACCTGAGCGTTCCTTGTTAAGTGACTCACATGGCCTTAGAGTGTCTCTGCCTTTGTTCCTTGTAGGCGTTAATGGAAGTGTTGCCTCCTGTCATTTGGAGCTCATCTCAACCAAGACTAATTTCTGTTGTTTTTTCATTTTAATTTCAAGGCCCGATAAAGCAGAAGAATGTAATGGATCATGGCCCTTTAATTTAGAAGAGATTAAGGTATACACTGTTCATTATGTCGCTCCTGCACATACCGCACTCAGGTGTCTCCTCATAAGTGTACCCTCAGCGTCATGCTTTCAGATGAGGACTCATGATCGTATTCACCAGGATTCAACCCCTGCCACTTTTTCGGATTTATGGATCCCCAAAACAGTTCCACACATTAAATCCAAACTAACCTTTCTCCCCCGCCTGGGACCCACACCACTACAGGTGAACTGTATGAAGTGACAGCAGACGAGGGTGAAGCCGACCCCGACCATCCCCCGCCAGCCCACGTTAGTCCCCGGTCCCCTGTGCCTCCGGTTAGCATTTCTAGACCACTCTGGCTCAGAAGACAGGTGCAGGGTACTATTCCTGTCCTTTCTGGCTATGGACAGGTGGGTTTCCAGGTGGGGCCTGTGAGCAGGAAGGAAGGGGTGGGCCTTCCCAGCACAAAGGCCAGTGTTACCGCATATCCCAGGAAACGGCTTTTATGAGCACTGCTGGCAGATGTTCTCTTTTGAAACACTTTGCTGTGCATCGGTTATTTGTCCGGTAACGAGAACCTGAATTTACAGGGCAGGGTCTGCCAGGTCACTGGGCCTCCTGAAAACATGAGGTAGCATCAGGATTTGCTCGAATGGGGGTCCTTCCTGGGCTATGAATATATGGCCCCCAAAAGGACAAGGTAGGAAGTTCCAAACCCTTCACACGTTCTAGTCCACATGGCATTCTTTTCTCCTCTTTCCTTCCTGTGAGGATCTTCTCTGGCATGAGCCTGGAGGCCTGAGTCTGAGGACCGTCTGTGAGAACTATTAGTGCACCCCAAAGCCTGGCAACGTCATGTTCCTCAGACACACATCCCCCTTCCCAGACTCACTTCAGCTTGCCGAATACCGCAGGGCTGCTTCTGGTTCTAGAGTCTTGTGACCCGATGGTGGAATTGCAGATGACAGCGTGCTGAGTGCCTCCAGCATTCCCATCCGAGGCAGAAAGAGCCCCGGCTGCCATGTTCGCATGAGAGCTGGCATGGGGGACGGGCCAGGCCTGGAGAGCCCGGTGGGTAGAGGCTGTGGGAGTGGAGAGCAGGAGGGGATCCCAGAAGCCGAGTGAACAGGGCTCAGTGACTCCCTGGGAGAGAGGCTTCATGCGGGGCTCTGGATAGGGGCTTTGCTGGGGGTGTCCTTCCTGACATGGGTGTGCTGGCTGGGGACTGGGCTTTGGCAAGTTTGTGGTTGACAGTCAGCTTTGGACGTGTTGGGTTTGACGTGCCCTGGAAATGTCCAGGTGGGTTACGTGTGTCTGTCACAGGAGCGGTCTGGGCTAGAGATGAACTTTGAGTGCGGTCAGTGCATAGACAGTGTGAAGCATATAGGTGTGAACACGGATGGTGTGGAAAAGCAGGAATGAGCCTGGAACAGAGATGGGGGGGCATGTGACAAAGTAGCCGGGGAGGGGAGGGGAGGAGGCAAGCCAGGAGAAGGGGGATTCGGGAAGGAGCGCTAACAGGGTTCCTAAAAGGAAGGCTGAAAATGCCCTTTCAGTCGAGCAGCCTGCCGGGCAAGGTGGGGAGGTGGCTGCAAGCTACTCTTTGTTCAGAACACAGCTGGTTTACTTGTTCTGTCCCAGAGAGCCCAATTTAGCATAGGTCCCCCACAAATGTGGCCTACTCCCCACTATGTGGGGCTGGTGGGGAGCTGAAGCCCGAGTGTGGGAGGTGCAAGATGGGAGGACATGGAGACAGTGAGGCAGACCGCTTCCTGGGAAGTTTGGCCGTGAGAGCGTGAGGACAAGGTTTCTCAGGCAGACGACACGAGGGGGGTCCAGTTGTCCAGTGACTGGCGGGTAGTGGGGGGAGTGGCCAATACGGGAAAGCGAGGTCGCCCTGAGTTTGTTTAGACACTGTTTTAACTGAACCTTGTTTCTGATCTAATGGGTTTGTAGAAACTGAAAAGTAAACCTGAACGCTGTTCAATTTAGGGCAACTATCTTCACAGTATAGGGGGGCCCAGCCCGTTCAGCCCGGATGAGCTCCTCTCTGGGGGAAGGAAAACCTAGTTTTGTGGCGTGTGTTTTAATTAGTAGATGCTACTCTTTAGAGCATTTTGAGAAACCTAAAGCAGAAAAATTAAGTGGCAGGTGCAGAGTTCCCATGTATGTCCCCCGAACACACACACCGTGTCCCCTGTGGTTGAACCGTGTATTTGTGTGGCATGCTTGTCGCAGGATCGATACTTTGTCGCAGGCGGAGACTGTGTGGTTCCTAGTAGGCTTGCTCTGTGTCAGAGTTGTATGGGTTTTGATAGATACATAATGACATGCATCCCCGTTATACCATATAGCGGAGTTCGCTGCCCTAAAATCCCTTGTTCTCCACCTATCCCCTGCCCTCCCCCAGCCCCTGACACCACTGACCCTTCACTATCTCTGTACTTTGTCTTTTCTAGAGTAGCACACATCGGGACTCACAGCCTTTTCAGATTGGCCTCTTGTGCTCAGTGATGTGCATGGAAGGCTCTTCCGTGTCCTTTCGTGGCTTGATGGCTGGTTTCTCCTTAGAGCTAACATTCCCTTTTCTGGCCGGACCACCATGTGTTGACCCACTCCCCTCTGAGCGCTCCTGTTTTCCAATGCACTTTCATGATTAGTCAGATTTCACTTTTATATGTGTTTTAAGAAACACTTCATGCAGAACAAGGACAGAATCGTTTTACTCACCTGACTTACTGATTACAGAGGTCAGTTCTCTTAATGTATTGGTTTATCAGATTTGCCTTCTAGGTGTTGAGTTGTTAGGTCCTACACAGTTGTGTTTTTTTTTTTTTTTTAACGCATAGGACCTTCTGCCCAAAATGAAGATGTACTGGCCTGATGTGATCCATCCACTAAATCACAGCCATTTCTGGTGAGTGCAGGAGCCCCATAGCCTCAGGGGGGACCGCACGGGGCTGGGGCATGGGGACAGACCACGGGGCTGCCTTTCTGAGCCACGGATGTGTGAATGATTTTTTATTTGGCGTGCCATTTTCAGGGCCTTTCTCCAATAGATAAAAAATGCGGGCAATGGGCACCTGGGTGATTCAGTCAGTTAAGCAGCTGACTCTTGATTTCAGCTCAGGTCTCGATCTCAGGGTTGTGAGTTCGAGCCCAGTGTTGGGCTCTGTGCTGGGCATGGAGCCTATTCGGAAAAGAAAAATGCAGGCAAGTGGAATTTATAGACTTGCTCTTAATCTGCTATTTCGTTCATCACTTGGTTTTAGATTCTCCTCTCCTGAGGTTTCACTAAGCATATCTAAGGAGCAGTCGCTCCAATGCCCGCGGGAGAGAATGTTTCTTAAAGGCTTTGTGCTGTTGTCACGAGATACATCAAGAAAGAAGAGGGGCTTCAGAAGATCTCGGTCTCATGCTACAACTTAGGGAGGACAGGATGAGGTCCCACCTGCAGCTCTGCCCGCAGCCTGTTCCAGAAATGTCTTTAAGTGTAGCGAGAGCTGAGCCAAGGAGAAAAATGCTGTGTTTAACTCAAGATAGCTTTTTCAGTCATTGCTTTTGAAGAAGGTAAAATTAACATTCCTTTTATTTACATTATATTAACCAAAAATAATTATTGTCTCTGCCTCACTCCAGTATGGCGGTTTATAATTCACATTGCAATTATTCAGATTTTGTCCAAAATGATTAATTCAGTTTGGAAATACTTGTGTGTAGAATATTCAGGAAAAGAATGAAGTGTAGACGGAAGCTTTCTGAAACCATGGAACGGCGCTGAGCACCCTGGGCTCCCTGGTGCTCAGGCAGACACGTGTGGCAGGGACGTGGCTCTGGGGTCCACCCCCCACTCCACCCCGCCCCCGGCTCTCCTCAACAGGAGCAGCACTCAGAGTTAGGGAGAGGAATGGCCTGGGTCCCCGGCGCACGTTCTGTGCAGCCGCGTTCCAGACAAGGCTTACCCAGTACTTGACGCCGAGTGAGCTGGAATGGGGAATGGGGAAGCAGGGAAGCCCTCTGCAGCCCTTCACAGTGCATGTAACAGTGCCGAATCTGTGCAGAGTATGCCAAGTACGGTTTTCCCACTTGTTCCAGTGTTCCATGACATAGTCAGTCATGTTGTTGTTGCCAGGTGACTTAACAATAAATCAACAGATATCCATAAAGAAGGCGGCCTGAGCTGGTCCTTGAACGTAATCCAGGTAGTGCGGGCAGAGCACATGTGTGTGTGTGTGCTCTCGTAAAGGCAGAATGATGCTTTTTCAGGTTGAATAGTAAGTGGCATATCTAAAAACTTTTGTTCTAAATGCAGAGATGAATATCCCACTCTCGTTAGTATTTATGCGACTAGAGCCCGAGTACGGGGCAGCTGCTGTCACTGGCCCCCTGCGTGTGGCATTGGGTCATGCTTCACTGTTGCCCAAATTCCCTTGGCTGTGTGAGTTTCTAGAGGGTCCCAGAGGCACTTCGTCCTGTCTACCTCGGCTTTGTCGTTGGAGGCTGGAGGTGGAGGAGGGCTCCTGTCTGAAAACTGTCCTCTTTCATCCCAAATAGGAATCAGGTTTGCAGAGTACATGGTCTTGGTATTATTCATGCTTGAGATAATTCTCTAAGATTAAATCTGTTCATAGAATTGGCCATACTGAAAAACGCCATGGACATAGCTCTCTGCAAAGTAGGATTTCTATTTGTTTTTTGATGCTTGTTTGAAAAAGAATGAGAGTTGGGTGAGGCCCAGTTTGGTGAGCAGCCTCACTGTGGAAGGTGTCCTGGGCCTTAACATCGCCTCTCATCCTGGAGGGCGGCCCCCGGGTCTGCTCGTGGGCCCTGTTGGCGGGTGAGAGGGCCACATGATGGTCACTTCTGCCTGGTAACTGACCATTTCATGTTAAATGAAAAATGTCCAGTTCCATAGGATGTGGGACTCAATGTTGGACGTATGCTAACAGTGCGCTAATAGGTTCTGATCCTTAAGTTAAACTTGATCCAAATGTAATAAATACTCTCCCAGGAAGCACGAGTGGGAGAAGCATGGCACCTGTGCTGCCCAGGTAGACACCCTCAACTCGGAGAAGAAATACTTCGGTCGAAGCCTGGATCTGTACCAGCAGCTGGAGCTTAACAGGTAGGGCGCCCTCTGCGGCCTGGTCCTCACAGGCAGCGGAACCGTCCTGGGGAATCCTAGCATCTCCCACCCAGCCTTCCAGATCAGTCTGGGCCGTGGTCACGTAGAACAGCCTTGGAGACATAGGTCCCTCTCTGGGCTTGGACGCCATCGGACGGTGAGTTGGCCCGAGGAAACAAGGCTGGCCAGGGCATGCGTCTTTCAGCCGGGATTTCTGACGGAAGTCTGTTGCGTTAACATGACAGGTTTTGTAAAGACCGCGTGTCACTCAGTGTTTGGATCTCTGCTCGAGTGCTTCTAGCACAAGCAGGAGGAGGTGGTGGGCAGGGTCCTCAGAGCCTAGAAATTACCCAGACCTCATAAAGACCACCTCCAGATGGCCCTGCGGAGGGTCAGGGCCCCACCTGCTCATCAGGCCCGCCCGTGACCCGAGCTGGGGGCGAGGCTGGCTGTCTACTGAGCATTTCTGGTGACCAGGCGTGTGAGGAATTCTTGGTCTTCTTCATCTCAGTGGTCACATAATAAACCCGTGACCTCGTGTTAAAAGACCAGGACGGGAAATTAGACAGTTTGCTTCAGTTAGAACAAGTCAGAATCCTATCACGCGCCTTTGCTCTTCACCTGTGTTTAAGCTTGCGAATCACATCTGCTTAGCAGACGCCTAAGCCCGCGCGGGTTCTCTGCACGTGCGCACTACTCCCCTGGCGTACAGAGGCACGGCCGCCCCCGTTTCTCTGGGATTGGGGTGGGGTGGGTGCAGTGCTGGCACGGGAGGGGCGAGCGCCTGTGGGGAGAACAAGATGCCCTGAACTGCGCCCTGCGAACGAGGCCTCAGAGCCATGTGTGCCTTGGATCCTGCGGCTGACGCTGGCCAGCTGTGCTATGTATCCAGTTTCTAGTCTTTGGGTCTTACTTCCGTGCTGGACGATGCCGGAAGATGCCGGAGGGGTCACCTCAGGTTCCAACGCCCTCCCGCTCTCGGACCCGCAGGACTAAGGACCGCCGCTCGGGGGGTACACAGGGCCACGCGGGCCGGCTCCCGCACGCCGGGCTTCTCTGCAGGCTCTCCTCGCAGAAGGAGCAAGACCTTTGGGAACGTTTCCTCACCCCAGAAGTGTAGGCGACACCCAGTTCCGACGTCCTGGTGAGAGGTAACTGGGAGAGTTTCCGCGGAGCACACGGGCGGCGCAGGATCCATCCGTGATCCCTCTGCAGAGAGGAGGCGGCCCCAGGTTTTCCTGACGCACGAGCCACGTGGGGTCCGGCTCACTCCCCAGGTCCGGTTTGCTGAATCGGGTGGGGAAAGGACAAGGAATGGGGACTGCTGAAAAGCTTTTTATAAAACATCTAAATAATCTGTCCCTTCATCCGACAACTATTTATTAAGTGCCTCCTGTTTACACTTTTTGAATCTCTGCAGCGGTACGTGTGTACACGCCTGTGCAGGATCCCCAGTCGTGGGGCCGCTGCAGCATCAGAAAGGCCTTGGCCATTGGTGGGGGTGCCTGCTTATTCTCTCCTGCAGAAATCCTGCAGAAATGCGCGCTCAGGGCCTGCTGAGCACAACGTGTGCTGAAGTGTAATGTCCGTTAGACTACATGGGAATAGAGTTGTAGAGAAATCATACTCTTTCCCAGTTCCTCCACAGAAAAGCTAAAATCTCAGTACTTGAAAAATCAGGAAGTCAAAACATAAAATCCCTTGTATTTTTCTCTGTATTATAAACCGTTACCACAGATTATCTTTTTCTCAGAGGGAAGCCTGTCATATTATCAAAAACCAGCAGTGTTTTATTCACTTTATCATATGAAGGTAGCAAACCAGAAAAAATGCAAAATATCGTGAACCGAAGATCTTGGATAACGCACACAGGCCAGGGAATTAATGCCAAACTAATCTTAATGCCGTAGAAAACAGTACAGATTAATCTGGGCTGAATGCCAGGCTTCCCCAAATATTTCTCTCTGTCTGCCTCAATTCCTTGGTGACCTGACTCTTCAGGATTGCTGCCCGGTAGAAATATAAAGCAAACCACATGCGTAGCTTAGAATTTCCTAGTACTTCATTAAAAAGAGCAAAAAGAAACCAATGAAATTGATTTTATATTATTTAGCCCAATATACCCAAAATATTACAACATGAAATAAATATTTAAAAATTTGTGAATTTTGCATTTCTGGAGCCAGAGCCTTTGAAACCTGGTGTTTACGCAGCACAGACAGTGTGAGGGCAGGAGCGGGCATGATTATTTCTAGGCTCCGAGGACCCTTGCCCACCACCTCCTCCTGCCTGGGCCAGGAGCGCTACCGCAGAGATGCAGACACTTGGTGGTGTGCAGTCTTTACAGTCTGTCTTGTTAACGCCATACATGCTGTTGCCAGAAATCACGGCTGGAGGAGGCGTGCCCTGGTCAGTCTGGTTTTCCTCTGGCAGACTCCTCTGACGAAGTCCATGGCCAGAGAGGCAGCCCGGGTCTCTGTCTGCTCCGGGTGGTCGTAGCCCGGATAATCCAGGGAGGCGTGATGGGGGCTCGAGTGTTGTTTTGGGACTATTAATCTGAGGCTTGCTTATATTGTGCTCCATGATTTAACAGGTACATTAGTCATACGGTATTTTGATGATAGCTGGTCAAAACCATATGCTTTAGGAAATGATTCAAGTCTGTGGGTGTTGAATATATTTAAGGATTTGACCAAGTGTGGTTTTCTAGGATAAGCCTGGAATCCAAAATCAGTTGCTAACTATCTTTTGAAATAGGCTTTGCAAATAGGTGGTAACGTGTGTGCCAACTCCAGTGGGTACCGGCCGTCTGGCCACTGGTGGGAAGGGTCCAGGTACTGGAGAGAGAACTCAGATCAGCAGTGTGCGTGCTGTGGCGGAGGGGTGGTCGGGGAAGCCCCAGCACCATTTATATGCTGTCCTTCCTCACAGATTTATTGTCCAAAGCAATAGAAAATAAGTGCTTTCTTCTTAAGAGTGTCTTCATTTTTATTAGGAACTGTGATGTTCAAAAAGAACAAGAGAGGAAAGTGTACGTTATTATACAGCTGATTTTTTTTTTAATTTAAATTTTAGCATGCTCCAAAAGTTGGGAATAAAGCCATCTATCAATTACTACCAGGTAAGTCTTGCTTTAGCTTCGTAACATGTGTCTGCTCCCTGAGGACGCTTAGCGTCCACCCACGGTCACTGCGGCCCGAGTGCCACACTTGGGTTTAAAGTGACTCCAACAAGCCCCCTCCTGTTTGACTATTTTGTTTCCAAATGGATTATATTTAAGTCTTGTTTCCTGGTGCACATCGTGTGTGAACGGAAAGCTGTGTAAACTGCTGATTTTTGAAGCCTAGATTCACGGTCCCTCCGTGAGAAGTGTGTTCCAGGCTCGCACAGGGCAGGGGAGTAGGCGATTTGAGAAGCACATTCCGTTTTAGAATATTTTGTTTGAAGAAGCCTAAGATTCATTTTTGTTTTCATGATAAAACTAGAGAAATTTAAACAGACCAGATCTTACTGTCTGGTAAGTATATGCAAAAGATAATTGTTTTCCACCCAGGATAGCCTGTTTTTTTAAACGGAGTCTTACTGGCTCATGGCCAGGCCGGTTCTTTTACCATCCCCCACCGTCACCTTCCGTGGGCAGGTGTCCCATGGGAAGACACCAGGTGACCCCCGGAGCCTGAGGTACTTCCTCTGGTCCTTTTCACAGTCAGCTTGCTGACTCCTGCTTTAGAGAACCTGATATGTTCTTGATATATTGATATAGGCTGATTTAATCTCCTGAGATTAAAAAAAGATTTTAAGTTACTGATTTTAGCAGTCCCTGGTTTCCAGTCTCCTGGCTGCACACGGAGCCGCCATTTAGGTCTCTTGACTGTGAAATCAGTCGGCATTTCTGTGCTCTGTGGTCTGTGCTCCGCTGTGCAGCCGGTTTCCTCTTGATCTGTTTTCCTCCCTGCAGCGAGAGTGGGGCTGGGAGGGAACAGTGACCCTGGGAACACAGTGTCCACTGCCCTGGGAGAGAGGGTTTGCAGGGCCCCCTCGGTCCTCGGGGTTCACGTTCAAGCAGGTAGAGGAACCGTGTTTTCATTTTTGCCCAGAATGTGTCTATTTCCGTGAGAGTAAAGGCACCAAGGACAACAAATGGTTTGCGCTCCCTGCTGGTGCTGCAGGTGCCTCGTTAGGTTCAGAGGCAGCAAGATGTGAGCTCACGCAGGAGTCCTGGCCGGGGGAGGTTGGTTTGCCTTAGTGCACGCAGCAGCCAGGCTCTGGGTGGGGATAGAAGCGCAGGGCAGGGGCGAGAATGGAGACAGTGGGGCATGTGCGGGGCCGCTGTGGTCTCAGCGTGGAGCCCAGGTGGGCGACAGCCTCTCCCCGGGGCGCCTCCAGGTCTTGTCTGCGAGCCCGTGTGCCCGGAGGCCTGCGCGCTGTGGTCAGCTGTGCGTGTCTGTGAGCTTGGAGCCGGAGCGTCCCGTGTGCGTGGGGCAGAGCCCTTACACCACCTCTGCCCAAGTATTTCTAATGCATTTCTTTCATTTCAGATTTCAGATATTAAAGATGCCCTTGCCAGCATATACGGAGTCATACCTAAAGTCCAGTGTCTTCCACCAAAGCAGGTCAGATGTGCTGTGCTATTTTTGTTGCTCTGTCTGTCTTTATCAAGAAGACAGGCTCAATGTTTTCAGCATCTGTGTGCCTACCATAGAGTTCCCAGGGGCAGAGATGTGTGTGTGCATGTGTGTGGGAGTGTGTGCGTACGGGCATATGCTGTGCGTGCTTGAAGATCTCAGATGGTTAAACACGGATTCAGAGGGACACACGCACCCCTCTGTTTACAGCTGCATCTACAATAGCCAAACCATGGAAGCAGCCCAGGTTTCCATCGACTGGGAGATGGATGAAGATGTGGGCTATATATACACGATGGACTATCACTCAGCCATCCAGAAGAATGAAATCTTGCCATTTGCAGTGATATGGATGGAGCTAGAGAGTATAATGCTAAGCGAAATAAGTCAGAGAAAGACAAGTACCATATGCTTTCACTCCTTTGTGGAATTTAAGAAACAAAACAAATGGAAAGACAAGGGGGGGAAAGGGAGATGAGAGAAACCAGGAAACAGACTCTTGACTCTATAGAGAACACATGCTGGTTACAGAGGGGAGGTGGGTGGGGAGATGGGGGAGACGGACGGGGACGAAGGAGGGCACTTGTGATGAGCACTGGGTGATGCTTGGAAGTGAGGAATCACTATCTTGTACGCCTGACACTAATACAGCACTGTATGTTAACTGTATTGGACTTTAAGAAAATTTCTACACACACACACACACACACACACACACACACTCACACTCTCACACTGTTCTTCGATGCCGTGCTCGAGTAGGGTTTGTTTTCTGGAGACCTGGCCCCAGCGGGAACACACCTGCTCTGGCAGGTGGGGTAGGAGCAGGAGGCAGGAGGCGGGTGTACGAAACATTCTAAGTTAGCGATTGTCTCGGGCTTTACATTGTTAGTCGTAGTCATTTTAGCCGTAGATACTTGTCTAGTTTCTAGATGGACTATAATTTCTTTTGTCAGCTTTGACGAAGACTTAAATTTGAGCAGTAGGGTACTTTTGACCCATTTGTTCTGCGGAACTTCTTCTCCCGATGCCGTGATGCATATACCGCGTGTGCAGAGGGGCATGTGTCTAAGGTGGCGGTGTCCGCTCATGCGGGGCCACCAGGCTGGCCCCGGGGACGTCTGGGGGGTGACTGGGCAGCGAGCTCTGCGGCCCCCTGCCGGTCGCTGTTGGAGAGAGGGGCTCGTTGCTGGCCCCTGGCGTCTGCCCTTGTCCCTTCAGGTTCTGGGATTTGATGACCCCGAGCAGGTGATCCTCCGAGACCTCGATGTTCAGGCGCCTCTCATTTTCCGTGTTCAGGGTGAGGAGGTGCAGACGATCGGTCAGATCGAGCTGTGCTTCACCAAGGAGCTGCAGCTACGGAACTGCACGGAGCCCGGGGAGCCCAGGGAGCCCAGGGGGGCCTGGGGCCCGGGGCTGGAGGTGTGCGAGGACGGCCCGGCCTTCTACCCCCCGCCACAGCGGACCGCTCACTGACGCCCACAGGCCACGGGATGTTGTTTTGAAAAGCCAGAGAGAGTCCCAACCCGCTGCTTGTCGGAAAGCGGCTGCCAGGTGACACGTTCGTTTCCCAGTGTCTTTACTGGAAGGCTGCTGTGTTTAACGCTCCCCTTTGCGCCTGCGAGCTGACTCTGCGGTGCCTGTGACTCCGGGTTGGGTGTGGGTACACTGAGAAAAAGGTCTGCCGCGCCTCAGTAGAGGCTTTGTGGTTGCAATAAAGGAAACAGATTTTCTTCTTTCTCCTTAATGAAGCTCTTTGGGTCTTAGACACGGTGGGCGCCCTTGGAGGTGGGCTCACGGTGAGCATTCAGAACAGCTCTTGCCTGTCCCTCTAAGTGGGCGGCCTTCTTGGCGTGGGGTCGCGCGGGGCCTGTTCTCAAGCCGGGATCAGGCCAGCAGCGGGTGGCCATCTCCACCTCCTAGCTCACAGTGGGCTCACCCGCGTCTGCTCAGTGGCCTGGCGCTGGCAGGCGAGATGTTCCGAGGGGCTGCAGGGGACATGGCAGCCGGCGTCCCCACCCAGTCAGGTGCTGCTGAAGATCCACTCAGACCGCCTGGGTTCCTCTGTGTGAGGATCTAGCCCAGCCACAGCCGTGTGGGGCCATTGGTGAGTCTGGACTCAGAAGCGCGGTGACGCGGCGTAGCCCTGGAGACTGTGCCCCGTCCCTGGGGACCGCGCCCTTCCATGTGCGCAGGGCGACACGGCTCCTCCCGCCGATGGGCAGGCCCCGCACCTGCTGCACGACGGCTGCGTTTGTGAAGTGGACTGCCCGAGCTCTGTAAAACCCTCTTAACGTGACTTCTCCTTGGTCTCTGTCCTTTTGAAATGTGTTTGGCTATGGGGGTTAAAATAGGACCCATCTGTTTGTCTTAATCAGGTTGATACCGTCCAAGTTCTTTTATTTAATCAAACACTTGAAAATAGAATTGACTCTGTGCCAGGCCTTGTGTTAAGTACTTCGTAACATTAACTTAATCCTAAGAGCAACCATATTTTCAAAATAACCCTGTCTTTCACAAAAAACCTATTGAGTTGAATGGCTGTAAAAGGTCATGCTGTGAGGAAAAACTGATGTTTCATGTTTTAGGGTTAGTGTTAGTGAACAGGTAGGTGTGATTGATTCCAACAGCAAGACGATTTTCTTAGAGATGCTGAATTTCTCATCACAGCAAGTCCTAATTTTTTTCCCCGCAGGGTGAATCTGTAAGGCTGTGTGTGTTCTAGGGCTGCCATAACAAAGGACCACACACTGAGTGGTTTAAAACAACAGAAATTTATTCCTTTATGGTCCTGAAGGCCTTACATCTGTGACCAAGGTGTGGGCAGGGCCATGCTCACTCTGAACACTCACGGGGAGAATCCTCCTTGGTCTCTTCCAGCTCTGGCAGTCCCCCACTCATGGAGGATTCTGTTCAGCCCCTGCCTTTGCCCTCCTGTGGCTTCCCCCCGTGTGTCTGCCTTTGTCAGATCTCCCTCTCCTTAGAACGACACCAGTCATACTGGACTAGAGCCACCTGAACAATCTCGTTTTAACTTGATTACATCTGCAAAGACCCTATTTCCATATAATGTTATATTCACGGGTCCTGGGGATTAGAACCCACAACACAGACACAGACAAGACCGGTCTGGCTGCTGGTCTTCGTGTTCCGTATAGTAGGGCTTCAGTGCTGTGATGCCGTTACTGCAAGGAGGAGCCCACTGGAAAACGATCCTCCTGCAAAAAGGAGGAAAATAGGAATTGTCGGAGAGGAGATCTCTGAAGGACCTCAAAGCACTTAAAGCCCACACCGTGAAGGTGGCTTACTTGATCGGGGCTGAAGTGATTTTTTAAAACAAGATTGAGGTTATCCTTTGTAACGTGCCTTACTGGTAATGCACAAAGACCGCAGTGAGAAACACCAAATAGCTTCTCAGCAGGTACGATCAGGATGTGAACAGTTCCAGCCAACTGGAACTTTGAGTACCGTGTTGGGGGCCAAGGGCAGGCTGCCCCCAGATAGGTCACTTTGGCATGAAGATTATTTTGAGTTATAAAGTAATCAAAACCCAGATTTGGGAAAAGCTCTTTACCTCCCCCTCAGTGGCCAAAAAAAGAATTCAGATAGGGGCCCTGCTCCAGGAAGAGAGCTGTCTCCATATGAACTAGGGGTGGGAGATGGGGAGGAGGCGCCCAGTGCCCTGTTTGATCAGAGTCTCCTGGTCCCAGGGGGTCTGTGCAGCCCAGCAAACATTGCCAAACATGTACTCGTTCTCCTCTTCCTGTGAATTGCATTTCTTTCCTGGAAGTCCCAGTCCCCTGCCCTCTTCTTAGTTCAGGATGACACATACACCTCATTTTGCTGGTCTCTGGAATTTCTAGGTCTGTGTGGATTTCCTGTGTGTACACTATTAAATCTGATTTTCTCCTGTTACTCCGTCTCATGTCAACTTGATTCTTAGTTCAGCTAGAAGGACCTTTGAAGGGGATAGGAATTCTTGCTCCTGGACAGCTGACAGATGCATAAATAAACTTCTGGAAGATAGAGAAGGGCACGCACGAACAGCCAGACCCTGGCAACAGGAGATGAGAGAGGACATGATAATTGAGAGGGGCCATGAAGGTTAGTTCTGTGGAGAAGGTTTGCCAGGATATGTCTCAGCGGATCATTCTGGATCAATTTCTCCTGGTACCCAGTGGGTCCTTTCAGTTACGTAGATTCACATCTTTTATCTCTGGAATGTCTTCAAGGGTTATAATTTTATTTTTTTAACTTTATTTTTTGAGAGCAAGAGAGCGACCTTGGGGAGAGGGACAGAGGGAAAGAGAACCTAAAGCAGACTCCATGCCCAGTGTGGAGCTGGACGCAGGACTGGATCTCACGACCCTGAGATCATGACCTGAGCCCAGATCAAGTCAGATGCTTAACCTACTGAGCCACCCAGGCACCCCTGTAAATTTTATTTTCTTTTTTAAAAGATTATTTTAAATAGAAAAAGAGAGAAAGCATGTGCACAAAATTGTGGGAGGGAGGGAATCTCCCACAGAGAGAATCTCAAGCAGAGTCCCCACTGAGCCTGGAGATACGGGGCACCGTCTGACAACCCTGAGATCATGACCTGAGCTGAAATCAAGAGTTGGACGGTCACCCCACTGACAGCTACACAGCACCCCATCAAGGCTTATATTTTTAAAGGGTAGTTTTGTTCCATTGTTACAGTTTTCTTCTTCAAGGACACCATTTATACACTGTAAAGTCTTAAACTTCCTTATAATTTACAGCCCATTTGATGAGGTTTTGGAGCGGTGTTGGGGTCTGGAGCCAGCAGCCAAGAAAGAATTCTTGAGACGTGTTTGGTGCAGAAAGGTGGTTTTATTAAAGCACTGGGCAGACCCGTGGGCCGAAAGAGCTGCTGCCCCTGGGGTTGTGAGGAGCAACTGATGATGGACTTTGGGGTTGGGGGAGGTCAAGACAAAGGGAAGTTCCAAAGGGACTTGGATCTGCTGAAGAAGACTCCCAGGATCCTGGAGGCCTGGCTGTGGTCCCGCTGCGGTTGTTCTTCCCTCCAGCAAAGCATTAACGTGTGACAGACGGGAGCTTCCAGGAGGAAGGTTATATTCTGCCTGCCTCAAGTGTTTGTCAGTGGGTGCAGGTTATAAGCACATTTAATTTTATCTATATTTCCCTCTGCCTTTGTTCCCCACATCACACTGACAACTACTTGAGGCAGGCCGGGTAACCCTCCAAGAACTCAACCACCTTCATGGGCACTTCGTTAAGGGCAAAAGGCAACCTTAGCTTGACATCAGCCGGTCCTCCAGGATCCTGCAAGTCTGCTTTAACATATGACAGTCCCCCCAAGATATATGTTGCAGTCACCCACCAGCATGGGATCAGCCACTCCTCCCCACCCCAGTGCAGCTGTTTGTGCCAATGGATCCTGGCCCTGTACTTTCATAAAGCCACCAAAGACGAAGACGTCTTAAGAATTCTTTCTTGACCGTTCATCCCCGAATCCCAACATTTCACATCAGTTACCACTAGACTGAAAACACAAACCTTCCCAAGTACCAAAATCAGTTTTTCACGAAACAAAACACGCCAAATAAGGAAACGTTCACTGTAACTTAACACACATGGTAGTCGCCACATGATATAAATGACAGTCGAGTTGAGACTAAGCAGCCCTGTGTAGACACATGAAAGCACATCATTTACCCACTGAAAAAGAAACTTTTTAAAAGGCTCAAAAGCAAAACCCAAACTCCGTGGTATAAAAGAGGCACACCTGAAATGCGGTGATTTAAAAAGCAACAAGTAGAGAGGGACAGACTGACCGGCAAATGGAGACAGGAGGGTGTTGCGGACAAGAGAATCTGTCTGCCCAGAGCATTCCAGGAGCTGCAGCAGGGTCCTTGGCCATGTATAAACATAAGCACTACGGGAAGACCCTGGTTCCTGAGACCAAGATGCTCAGTGACTGCTTTCCCGGGACAGATGGTGAAGTGGCTGCGTCAGGAGCCTAATCAAACGCAGTAGCATGATTTTGTCTTCCCTGTAAGGGAGAGGAGGACAGGGCCCTGCTGTCTGAGTTGAGGGCGGGCGCAGGCTCGGCCTCCTGGGATAGAAGCGCCCATGGCCCTGGCCTCTGCCTCCGGGTGTCCTGCCCTCTCTTCTGCGTGGACCATCCCTGTCCCCCTTCTGTGCAGGGGCAGAGGGTGAATGTCTGTGTCTGGACTGGCCAACGGCCCTCCTCCCCTTGGGCCTCCAGCAGTGTCCTTACTCAAGAAAGAAACTTTATACCCCAGAGAGTCATTGAAAAGATTGGTATTGTTTCTTTGAGTCGTTTTGTAAGTACATGGCTGGAGGCTAGGGTTTCAACTTCATTATTTCCAGCCTAGCCAGGGAAATC
>NC_048227.1:107955002-107964863 GCF_002007445.2 Ailuropoda melanoleuca | reverse complement strand
GGGTGAATGTAGGGTTAATGCTGATTCCATGCAGGGCTCCCTACAAGGTCTTCACCGCCAAGAACTATGAGCATACACAGAGACAGATTGTGATGGGTAATTGGAGGTGTCGACTTGGCTGGGCTAAGGGCTGGTAAACATCGTGGCTGGGTGTGTCTGTGAAGGTGTTTGTGGAAGACATGAACATTGGACTCAGTACAGCCAGTAGAGACCCACGTCACCACGGTGTGGGGCACCATCCCATCTGCTGGGGGCCTGAATGGGACAAAATGGCAAAAGAAGGGCAAATCACTCTCTCTTCTTGAGCTGAAACATCTGTCTTTTCCTGCCTTCGGACCTGAGAGGAAGGTTCTGTGCCTTGGGCCTGAGACTGAAGGACCCCACAGGCTTTCCTTGTTCTCCAGCCTGCAGATGGCAGAGACCTTGTGAGCCAAGTCTTGGAATAAAGCCCCACTTACATGTCTGTATGGATCCTGTAAGCCTCCTGCTTTCTCTGCAGAACCCTAACACAGACAGTACTGCCAATATCGACGGAGTTGGTGAAAATAGTCAAATGGGGAGCTGAGAGGCACCTGGGGGGCTCAGTGGGTTAAGCAGCCAGCTCTTGATTTCAGCTCAGGTCATGATCTCAGCGTCATGGGATTGAGCCACGAGTCCGGCTCCCTGCTCAGTGCGGAATCTGCCTGAGAGTCTCTCCCTCTGCCTCTGCCCCTCCCTGCACTTACACGCTCTCTCTCTAAAATAAATAAATAAAATCTTAAAAATGTGGAGCGGAAACTGTGGTGGCCAGGGAAGTCCACCCCATCCTGTCCCTTAGTCACTCAGACTCTGGGCCGCCTGGTACCGTACGAGTTTTTCTTTCTAAAGAGTTTCGAGTTTACAGGAAACTTGGAAGAATGGTGCAAAATGCTTCCCCTCTGAGGCCTTGGAGGTAAGCTGCCGCCGTGATGCCCGTCACCCACACACATTTGACATGCGTTTTCTGCAACAAAGGGCATTCTCTTACAGGCGCCGTCATCTGGATGAGGAAATCGGCCTGACCCTCCACTGCCACCCAATCCGTAGACTTGTTCTGTCTCCGCCAACTGTTCCCACATCACCTGTACAGAAAAGCATCTACCCAGGGCCCCTCCTTGCATTTAGTGTCCATGCTCCTTTGAGGCCTTCCATCTGGAACGTTCCTCGGGACTTGTGGGACCCTCATGTCCTCGGCACATGGGCAGACTATTTTGTAGGCTTCCTCTGAGGTTTCTTCAGGGCATGTTCTTTGTCGAGTCTGCTGGAGAAGTGGGCCTGCGTCTCCTGCATCCTGCCGGGGCGCCTGATTTCCACTTGTCCCGGCAAGCTGCAACCTGACAGCCTCTCCACCCTTACGAGTCTCCTTTCTTCCTCACCGTCAGTGACTGTTCTGTGTGTGGACCAACTCTGTAGTTATGTAAATACATTGTTCCTCACGGCACTTATTTGGTGCTCAAATAGCCCCCAGTTTGGCCTGTGGGAGCCCTTCTGGCTGGCCTCTCTGTCTGCTCACATGGTCCTGTCATTGCCTGAGCACTTCCTTACTTTCGGCACAGAAGGATGCCTCTCTACACTTGACGTCTGTATTTATTTCCATATTGGTCCGTACACATTGCAAATGCTGGGTTCACCGCATGCTTCCCGTTCCAGTCGAATGCGGCAAAGATCGCTGCTCTGCTCGCTTCCCACATCTGTGCCTTTCTTTAACGTCGGCAAAGCCGGCTGTTGATCCATCCATGTCCTGCCTGGCTGTGCCCCGCGCATGCGCTCTAACACCCCATCCCTACGGGGCCTCGTCCCACCGGGGCCGCAACATCCCAAGGGACAAGGGGAGGAAGGGAGCTTCACCCCTTGTAAAGCTACGCATGGTGCTTGCATTTTCATGATGTATAAAGTCTGTGCCTGTGCACACTTGTGCCCTGAAATTCTTCCGGAAGATGAAAAACAGAAGCCGTGAGGCCAGAGAGAGTGATGTATGTTTAGTAATAAAAGTGTTCGATGGCTAACACTCAAATCATTTTACCCCAGTTATCTGCTGTGCGAATCCACCCCGAAGGCTGGCAGGATTCTCGGCCGAGGGTTATGGTCTGCTGTGGCGGGAGAGGATGTGTCTGCGCGAAGCCCGGGAGGCCGTGGAGCAGAGCTGCTGGGGAGCTTGTCGCCCCGAGGAAGCCCAGGGGAACCGTTCCGGGAAGGTCGAAGAAGCAGCTGATGTTCCTTCCTGAAAAGCCAGTGTGAGAGGAACGCCCCGAGCGCCGGGGAGAGATCCCGCCGCTCAGAGGCTGCCAGCAACGCGGAGCCACACAGGCGGCCGGACGAAGCGCTGCGTCTGGCCCAGGACCAGAGCCCCGCTCAGCACCCCGGTTTCCTGGAGCATTTCACTGGGGCCGCCTCTTCTCAGCGCTCTCACGGCAGAGGCAACGCGGCAGGCAGGCGGTCTTGTCTTTAACCGCGCTCCCTCCCCTCCCTCACATTTATCACAGAAGTCGCCCAGAGCAGGAGACCCAGGAAGCAGAATTTCTGGGGGTGAGAAATCCCGTAGGCTCTCCCGCTTATGTACAACCTTCTGTTGGTTTCACCTCCATGGAGGGGAGGGGAGACAGTCACCCCATGAGTCGTGAGGGGCTCACGCCACCGCCAGAGGCCCCGGCGAGGCCACACAGGGCCCAGGCACAGACCCAGGCCGTGGCCACAGCCAGCACATGGCCCCAGTGGTCACCGTCCGTTGCTTGGAGGCTCAGGGGAGACACAGCGCGTGGGCACGGTGACTGCCCCGTCACCCCTCAGGGTCCCAGGACACACATCCGAACAGGCAGGCCTGTGTGTCACATCAGCGTCCACACTGATCAGTACTGGTGTTACTTACTGGGATGTGGGAGAGGGACCCAAGGGCTCCTTACAAATGAGGAATCTCGAGGTGATTGTCTGTGAGCATGGGAGAGCAATCCTTACTCCGGCTCCCAGGGGCAGGAGAGCCTTTGCAGGGGCACGAGTTCAGCGCAAGGTCAGGGAGCCGAGGACAAAGCTCCCAGGAGAGAGGAGCATGCAGGAAATTGGGGAATGAAAGCCCTTTTCGAATCTTTTCTGTGATGAAGAATCATTTTTCTTTTTTTAAAAAAAGATTTTATTTATTTATTTGCCAGAGAGAGAGAGAGAGAGCGAGTGCGGGGGCAGGGCAGAGAGAGAAGCAGACCCCCCGCTCAGCAGGGAGCCCAATGCAGGACTCGATCCCAGGACCCCAAGATCATGACCTGAGCCGAAGGCAGACAGACGCTTCACCGACTGAGCCCCCCAGGCACCCCATGAAGAATCATTTTTTAGCTTGAGAGAGGTGTTTGCCTGGCTCGTCAGCTTGCCCAGGGAGAAAGAGTTGGTGCCTATAGCAGACGCAGGACACAGGATGCAGGACGCAGGGCAGACAGATGGACTCGTAGTGCACCCTCGAGTAGGACTCTCCAGCCGGGACGAGGAGGAGCGTTCAGGCAGATTTCCGTCCAGGCCAGGTATCAGAGGCAGAGGACGTGTTCACGCATCTGTCGGTGGCATGAACCAGCTCCTGCTCATGTCACTGGCTCACCACCCCTGCCTGTCCTCTGCCCCGTCTGCATGTGTGGGGCACGGGCCCCAGCTTCTGGAAGCAGGCACATGGGAGACAGTGACTTCACGTCCTTCTGGCCGGACACTCGAGGGGGCCATGGCCTTGGCTTCTCCCCGCTCCGGGGGGTGGCTGCCTGTGCTTGTAGGGGCCGTCCTTCCCAGGGCCTCTGCCCCGGCCCCTCTGCTGGTCCTGCTGCTGACAGGCACCTTATGGCCTCCTCCCACTGCCTCCTTGAACTTCTAGTCCCGTTGCTGTAATGTTTTGTTCATGCTTGTGTGTGAAGTCTGCAGTATTTATTATTAGTGTGTTACTGGTGTTCATGGTGTGTTCGCGGGAGAGCAGAGACCCTCTGTCATATCCCTGGTCTCACCCCATCATGGGGGCTTGAGCGTCCTGCAGACATTGGGACACGCGAGGCCGTGGCATCAGAGAGGTGAGGGACCGGCACCGGGCACATGGACGGTGAGTGCCCAGCTAGCAGTCCCAGCCCAGGAATGTCCGAGTCTGAAGCCAGCTGCCATGTGTCCCTTCTCGATGATGGTTTTCATGTCTCCACATCCGTAACCGCCTGGGATCATTTCTGACCAGCTTCCTATGGATGAACCGGCCAGTGGACGTGTTTGGAAATCGCGGGCGTAGACTGTGTCAGGAATGAGTCTGCGGAAAAGCCCCCCCATGCCCTGGACACACTACCCGCATCCTGAGCGGGGGCTATCTCATCCCGTCAGGCTGCCCCAGCAAACACACCGCAGACGGGTACCGTCTGAGCAAGACATTGATTCCTCACTGTTCCAGAAGCTGGAGGTCCGAGATCGCCAGCAGAGTCAGTGCCCGGGGAGGCTGTTCCCGGTTCACAGAGTGGTCTCCTCGCTGTGTCCTCACGTGGTGCAAGGGTTGGGGGTGCTTGGGGTCTCTCTTATGAGGGCACTCATCCCATTCATGAAGGCTTCGCCCCATGACCTAATCGCCTCCCCACGGCCCACCTCCTAGCACCATGATGCTGAAGATTGAGACTGCAACCTAACGGCTGTGGGGGACACGGCCATTCAGGCTGCACCAGGAACCAAGGCCAGCTGAGGCGTCTGACTCCAAATCTCGTCATCTCGGGGGAATCTCATCTGGTTTTTGTCCATCTGGAAATCTCAGGCGTCTCTCGGAGCTGTCTAGAGCGTGCAGGTGGCGGGATGAGTGTCAAGCCTGCGGATGCTGTCGGCGGCATCTACTCTTCACCCGTGCACTGGGGAAGCAGGAGACCTCAGTTTTCTTCTTCACCCAAAGGCTTGAGCTGCCTTTCGTGTCTCTCCATCCTGCAGAGGGACCATGCAGACATCATGTGCAAGAGGAAAAGACACTGGACTGTGGATTACTATCAGTAATGGTAACCACGATAGATAGTGGTTATCAATCACAGCATCATTAAAACTGGGCTTTGTTGAGTCAGGATCAAGGTATAATTATTTCTGGAGGCATAATTCAATGTAAAGGGGGAAATCCAGTTTAAAAGCAGTAGTTTCTGTAAACTACAGGCTCAAGAAATGTGCCTACAATTAATTCACTCATGCCGATGACTATGGAGTATGATTTTTGAAGAATATGTAATTCAGACCGTTTGGTATCTCAGAGAGGACCTGTAAGTTACCTGCCTTATTTCACTCCCTTATTTTTCTGAGCCAAGGACATTTTTGTCCTGATATGTCTGGGAATGCCTACGAGTATTTTCCTGCTAAATCAAGTTAGCAGGCCTCTGCATTAAGGAACTGGGAAGATGGAACAGAAGACCCGGTCCCCATAGAACTTTGCTCTACAATTGGGTCAAAGTTCATCCAGATCTACGATATGACCCAGGTGGAGCATGAGACGCCGAGTGACTGGTACAGATGCCGAGGGGGGGTGGCGGAGAAAGGCAGCCCCCCCCAACACGGAGTAGGGAAGCAGCAGGGCAGGAGCCGGGATGGGATGCAGAGTTGGTGAGCAGGTGTGGCGAGCCTGGAGAAAGGTTGAGGGGCCACCATGACCGTGGCCGTTACTGGAAGTTGAGCGGGAAGGGACGCTGGCAAAAGCAGGTTTCCCAAATGAGAGTCTGGTGGTTCTTTTGGACACAGGGCTCAGAGCTCAGTGGCTGCTTGGTGGGGGGCTAGAGGCACAGCTGCCGGAGGGTGCCCGGCGCTCAGAGGGGGCAGGCGGCTTGGAGGAGGCAGGGCAGGGTAAAGAGAGAAGCACCAATACTCCAGCCAACGATGGAGGGGTGAGGGGGGCAGAGGCTGGGAAAAGGTGGGCCCCGGGCTGGAGGGGACTGCTGCCTACCACGGAAAATCGGAATGTGTTCGGGGGCTGGCTGAGTGGGAAGAGACAGTGTGGCCGTGTCCGGGCCGAGTTTCTGCCAGGAATGAAGGAAAGGCTGCGGGAAAGGCCTCGCCACAAACCTCAGAGCTGCAGAGCCGCTGAGACGCCCGGGTGAGGATTATTCCACCAGGGACATCCATGAGCTCTTGAGGGGCACGGCACTGGACACGCACGGAGTTATGCGCTAGGTTTCTGCGATGCGGGGATTTTGGGGGTGTAGTTTACGGTGACGGGATTTCCTAGCGAGCGCATGCTCTTGCGGCTGTCCCCGGCACCCCGTGTACTCCCCTTCACTTTCACCTTTCTTTATTCGTTCATTTATTCAATAGCCGTTGCCAGAGCACCTCCCCCAGATGAAGAGCAGTGTGCCGAAGGCTGGGGGTACCGTGGTGAGTGGGAGAAATCCCGGACCACCCTTCTTCTCCTGCTTGACATGACAGATGCTGAAGGACCCGCCTGGATAGAGGCGGTGAGCATGAGGCCGGGTCCTGAGAGGCGCTCTGGAGCACGGGGCCACTGGGGACATCACCCATCATGCTCACCGGCTGGGGTCCCCACGTGTCTCTGCTTTCCCTGTGACATTCTATTCCACGTCTTGAGCAGAGAATCTACCCCTCCCGGTCTCCATGGTCTCCATGGTCTCCAGCAGAGAAAACACTTAAATCTCTGTGCACAAAACCTCCCAGAGGCTCTCAGAAGGTCAAGACCCACAGCTGTCCTTGCTCTTACGACGTGGACGCTACCCAGGTGCTTTTCTGTGTGTCCAGAGCAGCGTGCCGTGTGAGCGAGCAGGCCCACGCCGCTGGCTGCACCGCCATGGAAACAGGCCCGCTCTGCCAGGGGCCCCTCCCGCCCACTGCAGTCAAGGCTGCGAGCACAGGGAGGGAGGAGGCAGCCAATAAAAGAGAAAATTATGTATTGTGACATAACACACGGAAAGCCGCATGCTGTACTTTCTCCTCTGTGCGCTGGGAATTGTGTCCTTGGGATTTAACGCCCACGTCCGGTGAGGACCAGGCTAGAATTCTGGCACTCAGCTCCCAGATGGTAGCTGAACGCCCCCACGTGCCTTCTCTTCGCCTCGTGGTCCTGCACCCAGTGTCCTTTACTCACCAGCGCGGTTGGTGCTGAGCCACTTGATCCGTAGACCAGAGGCCGGGTGACTCCAGTTTGCTTCTCCAGCTGGGAATTCAGAGCAGGTGTGTTCGGTGGCTCCAATGTTCATATGTAGTTATAACCTTCGAGAAACAAGGAAGAGCCCACACCTTTCCCAGCCTGAAATTACATCAGAGGTGAGATCGCTGGCTGGGATTCACCCAGCGTCCTTTTGCGGTTGGCAGCGCAGTCGGCATGATGCTCCGTTGAGAGCTGTCAGGAGGGGCAGCGTCCTGCTGGTGCCTGAGGCCTCACTGGGCTCCTGCTGGCTTTCTCTTCCTCCTCTGTGGGGCCTGTTTGTCAGCGCTTCTGGGCCAAGGTCTCCTCTGTTCCACAGGGACTGACAGCAGGACCCTGAGAGGTCAGCACAGCCACAAGACACTTCGGGTGAGCTGTGCTTTATGATTTCAGTGTTTCCTCCTGCGATTTCCCACGTGGTCCTCCCAGCAAGCCTGGGGAGGTGGATGGAGTAGGTATGCTCACGCTCGTCTGAAAGGTTACCAGAAGGTGTCCGATAGGTGCATGTTACTGCAGCGTGGGCCTGGGCCTCCCACGCTAGAATCACCGCATGCTGGTTAGAAATGCAGAGTCTCAGACTCTTCCTCCACCCGTGTCTCAGTCTGCATTTTAGCAAGGAACCCGGCGATTTATGTCCTCGATGCCCTCTGACAAGCGTGGTTTTGGGAGCCCAGAGCCGGCACTTTCCATTGCCCCCCACAACCACCCTGTCCTTCCCATGGAAAGCTCAGCATCTCCCCAGCTCCACACTGTCTCCCAGTGAGGGAGCTCAGGACTCGTGTCTAGGCCCAGGACACAGAACCAAATAGATTCACAGCTCCTGAAGCAGCAACTGGAAGGCTGAGTCCAACCAGCAGGGGTGGGTAGGGAGGGGTGGGTGAGAATGGCAGTAAAGCCCACAGGTGGGGGCACCAGGGCATGAGGGTCCAGGAGAGATTGCAGAGTCCCAGGTTCGAATCCCTGTTCAACAATGCACTGGCCTTCTGACTCTGCTTCCCTTCCCTCCTCTGTGAACTGTGGGCCGTGTTAGGGAGTGGTAGGCGAGTCAGCACGGAGACAGGCTTAGAGGGGTGTCTGGCGTGTGTTAAGATTTCAAAGGTGTAGCAGCCATCAGTCCCCGAGAAGCCTCTGGGGCAGGTGAGAGATGCTGGGCACTGGTTGGGAAGCATCTCACCGCCCACTGGCGGAGGCCCGATTCTCACCCACTCCCCCTTCCTCGCCTCCTCTTGCGTGTCCGTGGCTGTGTTCCAGAGTGGACCTGGCTGCCTGTCAGCTGCGGTGGGAGGAGAGTCACTGATGACACAGCGCTGGGATCTCTGCATGAAACAGCACCGCTCTGTGACCATGTCAGCTCTCCGGCACCACTGCAAGGCCAGCGGATGATGGGACCCGTGGCCTCTTTTCCAAAGCAGAAGGATCATGACGTGACGCCACTGGCGGTGAATCTTGGCTGTGGGGCCGAGGAAGGGGCTGAGCAGGGCTTTGCAGACAGATCTGTGGGCAGAACAGCAGCCCTGCCTGACTCAGGCTCCTGGGCAGAATGCCCCCCATCCCCTCACCCAGGAGGGCCCCGTGCTACAGAAGAGGTGAACGAGACGGGGATGGGGGCCAGCACGTGTGGCTTCTCCCGCTGGTGGCCTGTGTGTCTCTGCAGCAGCTGAGGTGGTGTTCGCTGCTGTAGCAAACACGCCCGGCTTATTTCTCCCTATGGAGTTGTGGGGTTGCAGCGTTCTGGCTGGTGGGCTGCCTTGCACGCGGTGACTCGGGGGCCCAGGCTCCTGTGGCAAGTGGCTCTGCTGGCCCCTTTCACCTTACTGCTGGGCTTTATTGTTTTGGGGGCCATGGATCCCTTTCGGTGGCCTGAGGAATGGGCTTTTCTCAGAATAACGTCCTTAAACACAGAGAATAAAGCACCTAGGATAACACAGAATGGGATCTATCAGTAGCAAAATCACCAGTCCTGATGCAGCTACCGTGTTTTCCCGGCCACGCTCACACCCAAAGGAAATGCAAAACATCGCGGAGGTCAGTAAAAACAAAGATGTAGTTCTTTTCCCCACATGAGTTCACAGACTGCACCCTTGCCCCTGAAGTCTGACCGCAGGTTTAGACCTGCCAGCAGTCCAGGGCAGAACAGGACCACGGCTGATGCCTCTGCTGGGAAGGACAGCCACACCTGTCACACTGACTGGCTGCGCCAGCCACATGGCACGCTAATGCACTAATGCCCCAGGACAGGCTTTGTGTCTCACACCACGTCTCTGGCTTCAGCGTCTCCTGTCTGCTGCGCCCGAAACACTGACGTTTGCTGGTGGACGGAGCATCTCTCTGAACCCTGGGAGGAAAACTTAAATTCAGGGGTCTGCTCACGTCATTCCACAAATCCACCGAAAGCTGTTCTCAATGTGTGATACCTGGCCAAGGTCCCCCTGAGATCCAGGTGGGGTTCTGCTTTCAGAGGCTCCAGCTAGAGATGCTGCTGGGAGGGAAGCCGGCCGTGCATCCCCTCAGCTCTGGAGAGACAGACCGAGACATGGTCCTGAGACCCGAGGCCTCAGGGAACAGGAGCGACCTGCGGCCCCTCGGTGCTCCCTCCTCCACCACTTCTGTCTGTCCGTCTGCAGGCGGGACGTGGGGGCTGGACCTTCCGTGGGTAGGAATCGCTGGGAAGAGTCAGATTGGTCCTCCGGGCATCTGGCATCTTCCACCGAGGTATCTGTGAGGCGAGC